>NW_027102511.1:0-42269 GCF_035609145.1 Eleutherodactylus coqui | reverse complement strand
AAGCGGTGGCCTACAAAATCTCATTGGTCGCTGCTGCTGCCGACATTTTTTTAAAAAGGTACGCTCAGTTGTTTCATGGGGAACATGAAGGTAGCTACTTACAATTCAGGCAGGTAGGTTCAGTTCTTGGAGGTTGGGGAATGCTTATGGGCAAGGCCTTATGTCTGATCATATTGGCTGCTTCCAACTGTACCTACCGCAAGCAGACGATCAGTGGATACAATGCTGCGAGCTGGGAAAAAAGCCTAGAATAATCCACGGCAGGCAGGCAAGCAAAATGTAAATAACGGGATTGGTTAGCTGCGCTAAAATTCTTGCTTGTACCTGAAAAAGGTTTCACCTGCAACGCGGCCTTCTACTGGTTTTTGCGACGTGACATTCACTGACAAGGCACAGGCGCTGGTAGGTTTCTGCGAGCACCCACAATACAGCGTTGCAGTCTTCAAATCTGTGCAGAACTCTTTTTTTTACCTAAAATTAGCAAGATTCGCTTAAAACTCTTGTGGTGTATTATAGCCTTCTCCTGAGAAGACATTCATAGCGATACTAAGAATAATAAAGATAAAAAGCATCATAGGCTGAAGAAATTATACGCAGGGTACGTCATTTTTTAGCCTTCCATAACTATATAGCTATATATGCATACATCCATATATTTAGCTAGATATCCATAAAAATCTATATCGATATATATGTATTTCTATATATTTATATAGATATTTATCTATACACAGGGACAGATAGATAGATAGATAGATAGATAGATAGACAGAGACTGTATGCAATAAGCCTGGATGTCTGACAGTTAAAGCTGCATTGTGATGTCATTAAGGCTCTATTATGACACGTACAGCTTGGAACCATATATATTATAGCACGGCTGCCATTTACAGTCAGTCTCCATTGGAGTTGGAAGTTGGCAAACATGTATTAAGCTGTCTTCCCAAGAAGCCACAGCAGCCAGATAAATTGGATGTTCCACCGAACTGCTATTTTATTCAGCCAGTAAGGGGAAAGCGGTGGCCTACAAAATCTCATTGGTCGCTGCTGCTGCCGACATTTTTTTAAAAAGGTACGCTCAGTTGTTTCATGGAGAACATTAAGGTAGCTACTTACAATTCAGGCAGGTAGGTTCAGTTCTTGGAGGTTGGGGAATGCTTAAGGGCAAGGCCTTATGTCTGATCATATTGGCTGCTTCCAACTGTACCTACCGCAAGCAGACGATCAGTGGATACAATGCTGCGAGCTGGGAAAAAAGCCTAGAATAATCCACGGCAGGCAGGCAAGCAAAATGTAAATAACGGGATTGGTTAGCTGCGCTAAAATTCTTGCTTGTACCTGAAAAAGGTTCCACCTGCAACGCGGCCTTCTACTGGTTTTTGCGACGTGACATTCACTGACAAGGCACAGGCGCTGGTAGGTTTCTGCGAGCACCCACAATACAGCGTTGCAGTCTTCAAATCTGTGCAGAACTCTTTTTTTTACCTAAAATTAGCAAGATTCGCTTAAAACTCTTGTGGTGTATTATAGCCTTCTCCTGAGATGACATTCATAGCGATACTAAGAATAATAAAGATAAAAAGCATCATAGGCTGAAGAAATTATACGCAGGGTACGTCATTTTTTAGCCTTCCATAACTATATAGCTATATATGCATACATCCATATATTTAGCTAGATATCCATAAAAATCTATATCGATATATATGTATTTCTATATATTTATATAGATATTTATCTATACACAGGGACAGATAGATAGATAGATAGATAGATAGATAGATAGATAGATAGACAGAGACTGTATGCAATAAGCCTGGATGTCTGACAGTTAAAGCTGCATTGTGATGTCATTAAGGCTCTATTATGACACGTACAGCTTGGAACCATATATATTATAGCACGGCTGCCATTTACAGTCAGTCTCCATTGGAGTTGGAAGTTGGCAAACATGTATTAGGCTGTCTTCCCAAGAAGCCACAGCAGCCAGATAAATTGGATGTTCCACCGAACTGCTATTTTATTCAGCCAGTAAGGGGAAGGCGGTGGCCTACAAAATCTCATTGGTCGCTGCTGCTGCCGACATTTCTTTAAAAAGGTACGCTCAGTTGTTTCATGGAGAACATGAAGGTAGCTACTTACAATTCAGGCAGGTAGGTTCAGTTCTTGGAGGTTGGGGAATGCTTATGGGCAAGGCCTTATGTCTGATCATATTGGCTGCTTCCAACTGTACCTACCGCAAGCAGACGATCAGTGGATACAATGCTGCGAGCTGGGAAAAAAGCCTAGAATAATCCACGGCAGGCAGGCAAGCAAAATGTAAATAACGGGATTGGTTAGCTGCGCTAAAATTCTTGCTTGTACCTGAAAAAGGTTTCACCTGCAACGCGGCCTTCTACTGGTTTTTGCGACGTGACATTCACTGACAAGGCACAGGCGCTGGTAGGTTTCTGCGAGCACCCACAATACAGCGTTGCAGTCTTCAAATCTGTGCAGAACTCTTTTTTTTACCTAAAATTAGCAAGATTCGCTTAAAACTCTTGTGGTGTATTATAGCCTTCTCCTGAGAAGACATTCATAGCGATACTAAGAATAATAAAGATAAAAAGCATCATAGGCTGAAGAAATTATACGCAGGGTACGTCATTTTTTAGCCTTCCATAACTATATAGCTATATATGCATACATCCATATATTTAGCTAGATATCCATAAAAATCTATATCGATATATATGTATTTCTATATATTTATATAGATATTTATCTATACACAGGGACAGATAGATAGATAGATAGATAGATAGATAGATAGATAGATAGATAGATAGATAGATAGATAGACAGAGACTGTATGCAATAAGCCTGGATGTCTGACAGTTAAAGCTGCATTGTGATGTCATTAAGGCTCTATTATGACACGTACAGCTTGGAACCATATATATTATAGCACGGCTGCCATTTACAGTCAGTCTCCATTGGAGTTGGAAGTTGGCAAACATGTACTAGGCTGTCTTCCCAAGAAGCCACAGCAGCCAGATAAATTGGATGTTCCACCGAACTGCTATTTTATTCAGCCAGTAAGGGGAAAGCGGTGGCCTACAAAATCTCATTGGTCGCTGCTGCTGCCGACATTTTTTTAAAAAGGTACGCTCAGTTGTTTCATGGAGAACATTAAGGTAGCTACTTACAATTCAGGCAGGTAGGTTCAGTTCTTGGAGGTTGGGGAATGCTTAAGGGCAAGGCCTTATGTCTGATCATATTGGCTGCTTCCAACTGTACCTACCGCAAGCAGACGATCAGTGGATACAATGCTGCGAGCTGGGAAAAAAGCCTAGAATAATCCACGGCAGGCAGGCAAGCAAAATGTAAATAACGGGATTGGTTAGCTGCGCTAAAATTCTTGCTTGTACCTGAAAAAGGTTCCACCTGCAACGCGGCCTTCTACTGGTTTTTGCGACGTGACATTCACTGACAAGGCACAGGCGCTGGTAGGTTTCTGCGAGCACCCACAATACAGCGTTGCAGTCTTCAAATCTGTGCAGAACTCTTTTTTTTACCTAAAATTAGCAAGATTCGCTTAAAACTCTTGTGGTGTATTATAGCCTTCTCCTGAGATGACATTCATAGCGATACTAAGAATAATAAAGATAAAAAGCATCATAGGCTGAAGAAATTATACGCAGGGTACGTCATTTTTTAGCCTTCCATAACTATATAGCTATATATGCATACATCCATATATTTAGCTAGATATCCATAAAAATCTATATCGATATATATGTATTTCTATATATTTATATAGATATTTATCTATACACAGGGACAGATAGATAGATAGATAGATAGATAGATAGATAGATAGACAGAGACTGTATGCAATAAGCCTGGATGTCTGACAGTTAAAGCTGCATTGTGATGTCATTAAGGCTCTATTATGACACGTACAGCTTGGAACCATATATATTATAGCACGGCTGCCATTTACAGTCAGTCTCCATTGGAGTTGGAAGTTGGCAAACATGTATTAGGCTGTCTTCCCAAGAAGCCACAGCAGCCAGATAAATTGGATGTTCCACCGAACTGCTATTTTATTCAGCCAGTAAGGGGAAGGCGGTGGCCTACAAAATCTCATTGGTCGCTGCTGCTGCCGACATTTCTTTAAAAAGGTACGCTCAGTTGTTTCATGGGGAACATGAAGGTAGCTACTTACAATTCAGGCAGGTAGGTTCAGTTCTTGGAGGTTGGGGAATGCTTATGGGCAAGGCCTTATGTCTGATCATATTGGCTGCTTCCAACTGTACCTACCGCAAGCAGACGATCAGTGGATACAATGCTGCGAGCTGGGAAAAAAGCCTAGAATAATCCACGGCAGGCAGGCAAGCAAAATGTAAATAACGGGATTGGTTAGCTGCGCTAAAATTCTTGCTTGTACCTGAAAAAGGTTTCACCTGCAACGCGGCCTTCTACTGGTTTTTGCGACGTGACATTCACTGACAAGGCACAGGCGCTGGTAGGTTTCTGCGAGCACCCACAATACAGCGTTGCAGTCTTCAAATCTGTGCAGAACTCTTTTTTTTACCTAAAATTAGCAAGATTCGCTTAAAACTCTTGTGGTGTATTATAGCCTTCTCCTGAGAAGACATTCATAGCGATACTAAGAATAATAAAGATAAAAAGCATCATAGGCTGAAGAAATTATACGCAGGGTACGTCATTTTTTAGCCTTCCATAACTATATAGCTATATATGCATACATCCATATATTTAGCTAGATATCCATAAAAATCTATATCGATATATATGTATTTCTATATATTTATATAGATATTTATCTATACACAGGGACAGATAGATAGATAGATAGATAGATAGACAGAGACTGTATGCAATAAGCCTGGATGTCTGACAGTTAAAGCTGCATCGTGATGTCATTAAGGCTCTATTATGACACGTACAGCTTGGAACCATATATATTATAGCACGGCTGCCATTTACAGTCAGTCTCCATTGGAGTTGGAAGTTGGCAAACATGTACTAGGCTGTCTTCCCAAGAAGCCACAGCAGCCAGATAAATTGGATGTTCCACCGAACTGCTATTTTATTCAGCCAGTAAGGGGAAAGCGGTGGCCTACAAAATCTCATTGGTCGCTGCTGCTGCCGACATTTTTTTAAAAAGGTACGCTCAGTTGTTTCATGGAGAACATTAAGGTAGCTACTTACAATTCAGGCAGGTAGGTTCAGTTCTTGGAGGTTGGGGAATGCTTAAGGGCAAGGCCTTATGTCTGATCATATTGGCTGCTTCCAACTGTACCTACCGCAAGCAGACGATCAGTGGATACAATGCTGCGAGCTGGGAAAAAAGCCTAGAATAATCCACGGCAGGCAGGCAAGCAAAATGTAAATAACGGGATTGGTTAGCTGCGCTAAAATTCTTGCTTGTACCTGAAAAAGGTTTCACCTGCAACGCGGCCTTCTACTGGTTTTTGCGACGTGACATTCACTGACAAGGCACAGGCGCTGGTAGGTTTCTGCGAGCACCCACAATACAGTGTTGCAGTCTTCAAATCTGTGCAGAACTCTTTTTTTTACCTAAAATTAGCAAGATTCGCTTAAAACTCTTGTGGTGTATTATAGCCTTCTCCTGAGATGACATTCATAGCGATACTAAGAATAATAAAGATAAAAAGCATCATAGGCTGAAGAAATTATACGCAGGGTACGTCATTTTTTAGCCTTCCATAACTATATAGCTATATATGCATACATCCATATATTTAGCTAGATATCCATAAAAATCTATATCGATATATATGTATTTCTATATATTTATATAGATATTTATCTATACACAGGGACAGATAGATAGATAGATAGATAGATAGACAGAGACTGTATGCAATAAGCCTGGATGTCTGACAGTTAAAGCTGCATTGTGATGTCATTAAGGCTCTATTATGACACGTACAGCTTGGAACCATATATATTATAGCACGGCTGCCATTTACAGTCAGTCTCCATTGGAGTTGGAAGTTGGCAAACATGTACTAGGCTGTCTTCCCAAGAAGCCACAGCAGCCAGATAAATTGGATGTTCCACCGAACTGCTATTTTATTCAGCCAGTAAGGGGAAAGCGGTGGCCTACAAAATCTCATTGGTCGCTGCTGCTGCCGACATTTTTTTAAAAAGGTACGCTCAGTTGTTTCATGGGGAACATGAAGGTAGCTACTTACAATTCAGGCAGGTAGGTTCAGTTCTTGGAGGTTGGGGAATGCTTATGGGCAAGGCCTTATGTCTGATCATATTGGCTGCTTCCAACTGTACCTACCGCAAGCAGACGATCAGTGGATACAATGCTGCGAGCTGGGAAAAAAGCCTAGAATAATCCACGGCAGGCAGGCAAGCAAAATGTAAATAACGGGATTGGTTAGCTGCGCTAAAATTCTTGCTTGTACCTGAAAAAGGTTTCACCTGCAACGCGGCCTTCTACTGGTTTTTGCGACGTGACATTCACTGACAAGGCACAGGCGCTGGTAGGTTTCTGCGAGCACCCACAATACAGCGTTGCAGTCTTCAAATCTGTGCAGAACTCTTTTTTTTACCTAAAATTAGCAAGATTCGCTTAAAACTCTTGTGGTGTATTATAGCCTTCTCCTGAGAAGACATTCATAGCGATACTAAGAATAATAAAGATAAAAAGCATCATAGGCTGAAGAAATTATACGCAGGGTACGTCATTTTTTAGCCTTCCATAACTATATAGCTATATATGCATACATCCATATATTTAGCTAGATATCCATAAAAATCTATATCGATATATATGTATTTCTATATATTTATATAGATATTTATCTATACACAGGGACAGATAGATAGATAGATAGATAGATAGATAGACAGAGACTGTATGCAATAAGCCTGGATGTCTGACAGTTAAAGCTGCATTGTGATGTCATTAAGGCTCTATTATGACACGTACAGCTTGGAACCATATATATTATAGCACGGCTGCCATTTACAGTCAGTCTCCATTGGAGTTGGAAGTTGGCAAACATGTATTAAGCTGTCTTCCCAAGAAGCCACAGCAGCCAGATAAATTGGATGTTCCACCGAACTGCTATTTTATTCAGCCAGTAAGGGGAAAGCGGTGGCCTACAAAATCTCATTGGTCGCTGCTGCTGCCGACATTTTTTTAAAAAGGTACGCTCAGTTGTTTCATGGAGAACATTAAGGTAGCTACTTACAATTCAGGCAGGTAGGTTCAGTTCTTGGAGGTTGGGGAATGCTTAAGGGCAAGGCCTTATGTCTGATCATATTGGCTGCTTCCAACTGTACCTACCGCAAGCAGACGATCAGTGGATACAATGCTGCGAGCTGGGAAAAAAGCCTAGAATAATCCACGGCAGGCAGGCAAGCAAAATGTAAATAACGGGATTGGTTAGCTGCGCTAAAATTCTTGCTTGTACCTGAAAAAGGTTCCACCTGCAACGCGGCCTTCTACTGGTTTTTGCGACGTGACATTCACTGACAAGGCACAGGCGCTGGTAGGTTTCTGCGAGCACCCACAATACAGCGTTGCAGTCTTCAAATCTGTGCAGAACTCTTTTTTTTACCTAAAATTAGCAAGATTCGCTTAAAACTCTTGTGGTGTATTATAGCCTTCTCCTGAGATGACATTCATAGCGATACTAAGAATAATAAAGATAAAAAGCATCATAGGCTGAAGAAATTATACGCAGGGTACGTCATTTTTTAGCCTTCCATAACTATATAGCTATATATGCATACATCCATATATTTAGCTAGATATCCATAAAAATCTATATCGATATATATGTATTTCTATATATTTATATAGATATTTATCTATACACAGGGACAGATAGATAGATAGATAGATAGATAGATAGATAGATAGATAGACAGAGACTGTATGCAATAAGCCTGGATGTCTGACAGTTAAAGCTGCATTGTGATGTCATTAAGGCTCTATTATGACACGTACAGCTTGGAACCATATATATTATAGCACGGCTGCCATTTACAGTCAGTCTCCATTGGAGTTGGAAGTTGGCAAACATGTATTAGGCTGTCTTCCCAAGAAGCCACAGCAGCCAGATAAATTGGATGTTCCACCGAACTGCTATTTTATTCAGCCAGTAAGGGGAAGGCGGTGGCCTACAAAATCTCATTGGTCGCTGCTGCTGCCGACATTTCTTTAAAAAGGTACGCTCAGTTGTTTCATGGAGAACATGAAGGTAGCTACTTACAATTCAGGCAGGTAGGTTCAGTTCTTGGAGGTTGGGGAATGCTTATGGGCAAGGCCTTATGTCTGATCATATTGGCTGCTTCCAACTGTACCTACCGCAAGCAGACGATCAGTGGATACAATGCTGCGAGCTGGGAAAAAAGCCTAGAATAATCCACGGCAGGCAGGCAAGCAAAATGTAAATAACGGGATTGGTTAGCTGCGCTAAAATTCTTGCTTGTACCTGAAAAAGGTTTCACCTGCAACGCGGCCTTCTACTGGTTTTTGCGACGTGACATTCACTGACAAGGCACAGGCGCTGGTAGGTTTCTGCGAGCACCCACAATACAGCGTTGCAGTCTTCAAATCTGTGCAGAACTCTTTTTTTTACCTAAAATTAGCAAGATTCGCTTAAAACTCTTGTGGTGTATTATAGCCTTCTCCTGAGAAGACATTCATAGCGATACTAAGAATAATAAAGATAAAAAGCATCATAGGCTGAAGAAATTATACGCAGGGTACGTCATTTTTTAGCCTTCCATAACTATATAGCTATATATGCATACATCCATATATTTAGCTAGATATCCATAAAAATCTATATCGATATATATGTATTTCTATATATTTATATAGATATTTATCTATACACAGGGACAGATAGATAGATAGATAGATAGATAGATAGATAGATAGATAGATAGATAGATAGATAGATAGACAGAGACTGTATGCAATAAGCCTGGATGTCTGACAGTTAAAGCTGCATTGTGATGTCATTAAGGCTCTATTATGACACGTACAGCTTGGAACCATATATATTATAGCACGGCTGCCATTTACAGTCAGTCTCCATTGGAGTTGGAAGTTGGCAAACATGTACTAGGCTGTCTTCCCAAGAAGCCACAGCAGCCAGATAAATTGGATGTTCCACCGAACTGCTATTTTATTCAGCCAGTAAGGGGAAAGCGGTGGCCTACAAAATCTCATTGGTCGCTGCTGCTGCCGACATTTTTTTAAAAAGGTACGCTCAGTTGTTTCATGGAGAACATTAAGGTAGCTACTTACAATTCAGGCAGGTAGGTTCAGTTCTTGGAGGTTGGGGAATGCTTAAGGGCAAGGCCTTATGTCTGATCATATTGGCTGCTTCCAACTGTACCTACCGCAAGCAGACGATCAGTGGATACAATGCTGCGAGCTGGGAAAAAAGCCTAGAATAATCCACGGCAGGCAGGCAAGCAAAATGTAAATAACGGGATTGGTTAGCTGCGCTAAAATTCTTGCTTGTACCTGAAAAAGGTTCCACCTGCAACGCGGCCTTCTACTGGTTTTTGCGACGTGACATTCACTGACAAGGCACAGGCGCTGGTAGGTTTCTGCGAGCACCCACAATACAGCGTTGCAGTCTTCAAATCTGTGCAGAACTCTTTTTTTTACCTAAAATTAGCAAGATTCGCTTAAAACTCTTGTGGTGTATTATAGCCTTCTCCTGAGATGACATTCATAGCGATACTAAGAATAATAAAGATAAAAAGCATCATAGGCTGAAGAAATTATACGCAGGGTACGTCATTTTTTAGCCTTCCATAACTATATAGCTATATATGCATACATCCATATATTTAGCTAGATATCCATAAAAATCTATATCGATATATATGTATTTCTATATATTTATATAGATATTTATCTATACACAGGGACAGATAGATAGATAGATAGATAGATAGATAGATAGATAGACAGAGACTGTATGCAATAAGCCTGGATGTCTGACAGTTAAAGCTGCATTGTGATGTCATTAAGGCTCTATTATGACACGTACAGCTTGGAACCATATATATTATAGCACGGCTGCCATTTACAGTCAGTCTCCATTGGAGTTGGAAGTTGGCAAACATGTATTAGGCTGTCTTCCCAAGAAGCCACAGCAGCCAGATAAATTGGATGTTCCACCGAACTGCTATTTTATTCAGCCAGTAAGGGGAAGGCGGTGGCCTACAAAATCTCATTGGTCGCTGCTGCTGCCGACATTTCTTTAAAAAGGTACGCTCAGTTGTTTCATGGAGAACATGAAGGTAGCTACTTACAATTCAGGCAGGTAGGTTCAGTTCTTGGAGGTTGGGGAATGCTTATGGGCAAGGCCTTATGTCTGATCATATTGGCTGCTTCCAACTGTACCTACCGCAAGCAGACGATCAGTGGATACAATGCTGCGAGCTGGGAAAAAAGCCTAGAATAATCCACGGCAGGCAGGCAAGCAAAATGTAAATAACGGGATTGGTTAGCTGCGCTAAAATTCTTGCTTGTACCTGAAAAAGGTTTCACCTGCAACGCGGCCTTCTACTGGTTTTTGCGACGTGACATTCACTGACAAGGCACAGGCGCTGGTAGGTTTCTGCGAGCACCCACAATACAGCGTTGCAGTCTTCAAATCTGTGCAGAACTCTTTTTTTTACCTAAAATTAGCAAGATTCGCTTAAAACTCTTGTGGTGTATTATAGCCTTCTCCTGAGAAGACATTCATAGCGATACTAAGAATAATAAAGATAAAAAGCATCATAGGCTGAAGAAATTATACGCAGGGTACGTCATTTTTTAGCCTTCCATAACTATATAGCTATATATGCATACATCCATATATTTAGCTAGATATCCATAAAAATCTATATCGATATATATGTATTTCTATATATTTATATAGATATTTATCTATACACAGGGACAGATAGATAGATAGATAGATAGATAGATAGATAGATAGATAGATAGATAGACAGAGACTGTATGCAATAAGCCTGGATGTCTGACAGTTAAAGCTGCATTGTGATGTCATTAAGGCTCTATTATGACACGTACAGCTTGGAACCATATATATTATAGCACGGCTGCCATTTACAGTCAGTCTCCATTGGAGTTGGAAGTTGGCAAACATGTATTAGGCTGTCTTCCCAAGAAGCCACAGCAGCCAGATAAATTGGATGTTCCACCGAACTGCTATTTTATTCAGCCAGTAAGGGGAAGGCGGTGGCCTACAAAATCTCATTGGTCGCTGCTGCTGCCGACATTTCTTTAAAAAGGTACGCTCAGTTGTTTCATGGAGAACATTAAGGTAGCTACTTACAATTCAGGCAGGTAGGTTCAGTTCTTGGAGGTTGGGGAATGCTTAAGGGCAAGGCCTTATGTCTGATCATATTGGCTGCTTCCAACTGTACCTACCGCAAGCAGACGATCAGTGGATACAATGCTGCGAGCTGGGAAAAAAGCCTAGAATAATCCACGGCAGGCAGGCAAGCAAAATGTAAATAACGGGATTGGTTAGCTGCGCTAAAATTCTTGCTTGTACCTGAAAAAGGTTCCACCTGCAACGCGGCCTTCTACTGGTTTTTGCGACGTGACATTCACTGACAAGGCACAGGCGCTGGTAGGTTTCTGCGAGCACCCACAATACAGCGTTGCAGTCTTCAAATCTGTGCAGAACTCTTTTTTTTACCTAAAATTAGCAAGATTCGCTTAAAACTCTTGTGGTGTATTATAGCCTTCTCCTGAGATGACATTCATAGCGATACTAAGAATAATAAAGATAAAAAGCATCATAGGCTGAAGAAATTATACGCAGGGTACGTCATTTTTTAGCCTTCCATAACTATATAGCTATATATGCATACATCCATATATTTAGCTAGATATCCATAAAAATCTATATCGATATATATGTATTTCTATATATTTATATAGATATTTATCTATACACAGGGACAGATAGATAGATAGATAGATAGATAGATAGATAGATAGATAGATAGATAGACAGAGACTGTATGCAATAAGCCTGGATGTCTGACAGTTAAAGCTGCATTGTGATGTCATTAAGGCTCTATTATGACACGTACAGCTTGGAACCATATATATTATAGCACGGCTGCCATTTACAGTCAGTCTCCATTGGAGTTGGAAGTTGGCAAACATGTATTAAGCTGTCTTCCCAAGAAGCCACAGCAGCCAGATAAATTGGATGTTCCACCGAACTGCTATTTTATTCAGCCAGTAAGGGGAAGGCGGTGGCCTACAAAATCTCATTGGTCGCTGCTGCTGCCGACATTTTTTTAAAAAGGTACGCTCAGTTGTTTCATGGAGAACATGAAGGTAGCTACTTACAATTCAGGCAGGTAGGTTCAGTTCTTGGAGGTTGGGGAATGCTTAAGGGCAAGGCCTTATGTCTGATCATATTGGCTGCTTCCAACTGTACCTACCGCAAGCAGACGATCAGTGGATACAATGCTGCGAGCTGGGAAAAAAGCCTAGAATAATCCACGGCAGGCAGGCAAGCAAAATGTAAATAACGGGATTGGTTAGCTGCGCTAAAATTCTTGCTTGTACCTGAAAAAGGTTTCACCTGCAACGCGGCCTTCTACTGGTTTTTGCGACGTGACATTCACTGACAAGGCACAGGCGCTGGTAGGTTTCTGCGAGCACCCACAATACAGTGTTGCAGTCTTCAAATCTGTGCAGAACTCTTTTTTTTACCTAAAATTAGCAAGATTCGCTTAAAACTCTTGTGGTGTATTATAGCCTTCTCCTGAGATGACATTCATAGCGATACTAAGAATAATAAAGATAAAAAGCATCATAGGCTGAAGAAATTATACGCAGGGTACGTCATTTTTTAGCCTTCCATAACTATATAGCTATATATGCATACATCCATATATTTAGCTAGATATCCATAAAAATCTATATCGATATATATGTATTTCTATATATTTATATAGATATTTATCTATACACAGGGACAGATAGATAGATAGATAGATAGATAGATAGATAGATAGATAGATAGATAGATAGACAGAGACTGTATGCAATAAGCCTGGATGTCTGACAGTTAAAGCTGCATTGTGATGTCATTAAGGCTCTATTATGACACGTACAGCTTGGAACCATATATATTATAGCACGGCTGCCATTTACAGTCAGTCTCCATTGGAGTTGGAAGTTGGCAAACATGTACTAGGCTGTCTTCCCAAGAAGCCACAGCAGCCAGATAAATTGGATGTTCCACCGAACTGCTATTTTATTCAGCCAGTAAGGGGAAAGCGGTGGCCTACAAAATCTCATTGGTCGCTGCTGCTGCCGACATTTTTTTAAAAAGGTACGCTCAGTTGTTTCATGGAGAACATTAAGGTAGCTACTTACAATTCAGGCAGGTAGGTTCAGTTCTTGGAGGTTGGGGAATGCTTAAGGGCAAGGCCTTATGTCTGATCATATTGGCTGCTTCCAACTGTACCTACCGCAAGCAGACGATCAGTGGATACAATGCTGCGAGCTGGGAAAAAAGCCTAGAATAATCCACGGCAGGCAGGCAAGCAAAATGTAAATAACGGGATTGGTTAGCTGCGCTAAAATTCTTGCTTGTACCTGAAAAAGGTTCCACCTGCAACGCGGCCTTCTACTGGTTTTTGCGACGTGACATTCACTGACAAGGCACAGGCGCTGGTAGGTTTCTGCGAGCACCCACAATACAGCGTTGCAGTCTTCAAATCTGTGCAGAACTCTTTTTTTTACCTAAAATTAGCAAGATTCGCTTAAAACTCTTGTGGTGTATTATAGCCTTCTCCTGAGATGACATTCATAGCGATACTAAGAATAATAAAGATAAAAAGCATCATAGGCTGAAGAAATTATACGCAGGGTACGTCATTTTTTAGCCTTCCATAACTATATAGCTATATATGCATACATCCATATATTTAGCTAGATATCCATAAAAATCTATATCGATATATATGTATTTCTATATATTTATATAGATATTTATCTATACACAGGGACAGATAGATAGATAGATAGATAGATAGATAGATAGACAGAGACTGTATGCAATAAGCCTGGATGTCTGACAGTTAAAGCTGCATTGTGATGTCATTAAGGCTCTATTATGACACGTACAGCTTGGAACCATATATATTATAGCACGGCTGCCATTTACAGTCAGTCTCCATTGGAGTTGGAAGTTGGCAAACATGTATTAAGCTGTCTTCCCAAGAAGCCACAGCAGCCAGATAAATTGGATGTTCCACCGAACTGCTATTTTATTCAGCCAGTAAGGGGAAGGCGGTGGCCTACAAAATCTCATTGGTCGCTGCTGCTGCCGACATTTTTTTAAAAAGGTACGCTCAGTTGTTTCATGGAGAACATGAAGGTAGCTACTTACAATTCAGGCAGGTAGGTTCAGTTCTTGGAGGTTGGGGAATGCTTAAGGGCAAGGCCTTATGTCTGATCATATTGGCTGCTTCCAACTGTACCTACCGCAAGCAGACGATCAGTGGATACAATGCTGCGAGCTGGGAAAAAAGCCTAGAATAATCCACGGCAGGCAGGCAAGCAAAATGTAAATAACGGGATTGGTTAGCTGCGCTAAAATTCTTGCTTGTACCTGAAAAAGGTTTCACCTGCAACGCGGCCTTCTACTGGTTTTTGCGACGTGACATTCACTGACAAGGCACAGGCGCTGGTAGGTTTCTGCGAGCACCCACAATACAGTGTTGCAGTCTTCAAATCTGTGCAGAACTCTTTTTTTTACCTAAAATTAGCAAGATTCGCTTAAAACTCTTGTGGTGTATTATAGCCTTCTCCTGAGATGACATTCATAGCGATACTAAGAATAATAAAGATAAAAAGCATCATAGGCTGAAGAAATTATACGCAGGGTACGTCATTTTTTAGCCTTCCATAACTATATAGCTATATATGCATACATCCATATATTTAGCTAGATATCCATAAAAATCTATATCGATATATATGTATTTCTATATATTTATATAGATATTTATCTATACACAGGGACAGATAGATAGATAGATAGATAGATAGATAGATAGATAGATAGACAGAGACTGTATGCAATAAGCCTGGATGTCTGACAGTTAAAGCTGCATTGTGATGTCATTAAGGCTCTATTATGACACGTACAGCTTGGAACCATATATATTATAGCACGGCTGCCATTTACAGTCAGTCTCCATTGGAGTTGGAAGTTGGCAAACATGTACTAGGCTGTCTTCCCAAGAAGCCACAGCAGCCAGATAAATTGGATGTTCCACCGAACTGCTATTTTATTCAGCCAGTAAGGGGAAAGCGGTGGCCTACAAAATCTCATTGGTCGCTGCTGCTGCCGACATTTTTTTAAAAAGGTACGCTCAGTTGTTTCATGGAGAACATTAAGGTAGCTACTTACAATTCAGGCAGGTAGGTTCAGTTCTTGGAGGTTGGGGAATGCTTAAGGGCAAGGCCTTATGTCTGATCATATTGGCTGCTTCCAACTGTACCTACCGCAAGCAGACGATCAGTGGATACAATGCTGCGAGCTGGGAAAAAAGCCTAGAATAATCCACGGCAGGCAGGCAAGCAAAATGTAAATAACGGGATTGGTTAGCTGCGCTAAAATTCTTGCTTGTACCTGAAAAAGGTTCCACCTGCAACGCGGCCTTCTACTGGTTTTTGCGACGTGACATTCACTGACAAGGCACAGGCGCTGGTAGGTTTCTGCGAGCACCCACAATACAGTGTTGCAGTCTTCAAATCTGTGCAGAACTCTTTTTTTTACCTAAAATTAGCAAGATTCGCTTAAAACTCTTGTGGTGTATTATAGCCTTCTCCTGAGATGACATTCATAGCGATACTAAGAATAATAAAGATAAAAAGCATCATAGGCTGAAGAAATTATACGCAGGGTACGTCATTTTTTAGCCTTCCATAACTATATAGCTATATATGCATACATCCATATATTTAGCTAGATATCCATAAAAATCTATATCGATATATATGTATTTCTATATATTTATATAGATATTTATCTATACACAGGGACAGATAGATAGATAGATAGATAGATAGATAGATAGATAGATAGATAGATAGATAGATAGATAGACAGAGACTGTATGCAATAAGCCTGGATGTCTGACAGTTAAAGCTGCATTGTGATGTCATTAAGGCTCTATTATGACACGTACAGCTTGGAACCATATATATTATAGCACGGCTGCCATTTACAGTCAGTCTCCATTGGAGTTGGAAGTTGGCAAACATGTATTAGGCTGTCTTCCCAAGAAGCCACAGCAGCCAGATAAATTGGATGTTCCACCGAACTGCTATTTTATTCAGCCAGTAAGGGGAAGGCGGTGGCCTACAAAATCTCATTGGTCGCTGCTGCTGCCGACATTTCTTTAAAAAGGTACGCTCAGTTGTTTCATGGAGAACATTAAGGTAGCTACTTACAATTCAGGCAGGTAGGTTCAGTTCTTGGAGGTTGGGGAATGCTTAAGGGCAAGGCCTTATGTCTGATCATATTGGCTGCTTCCAACTGTACCTACCGCAAGCAGACGATCAGTGGATACAATGCTGCGAGCTGGGAAAAAAGCCTAGAATAATCCACGGCAGGCAGGCAAGCAAAATGTAAATAACGGGATTGGTTAGCTGCGCTAAAATTCTTGCTTGTACCTGAAAAAGGTTCCACCTGCAACGCGGCCTTCTACTGGTTTTTGCGACGTGACATTCACTGACAAGGCACAGGCGCTGGTAGGTTTCTGCGAGCACCCACAATACAGCGTTGCAGTCTTCAAATCTGTGCAGAACTCTTTTTTTTACCTAAAATTAGCAAGATTCGCTTAAAACTCTTGTGGTGTATTATAGCCTTCTCCTGAGATGACATTCATAGCGATACTAAGAATAATAAAGATAAAAAGCATCATAGGCTGAAGAAATTATACGCAGGGTACGTCATTTTTTAGCCTTCCATAACTATATAGCTATATATGCATACATCCATATATTTAGCTAGATATCCATAAAAATCTATATCGATATATATGTATTTCTATATATTTATATAGATATTTATCTATACACAGGGACAGATAGATAGATAGATAGATAGATAGATAGATAGATAGATAGATAGATAGATAGATAGATAGACAGAGACTGTATGCAATAAGCCTGGATGTCTGACAGTTAAAGCTGCATTGTGATGTCATTAAGGCTCTATTATGACACGTACAGCTTGGAACCATATATATTATAGCACGGCTGCCATTTACAGTCAGTCTCCATTGGAGTTGGAAGTTGGCAAACATGTATTAAGCTGTCTTCCCAAGAAGCCACAGCAGCCAGATAAATTGGATGTTCCACCGAACTGCTATTTTATTCAGCCAGTAAGGGGAAGGCGGTGGCCTACAAAATCTCATTGGTCGCTGCTGCTGCCGACATTTTTTTAAAAAGGTACGCTCAGTTGTTTCATGGAGAACATGAAGGTAGCTACTTACAATTCAGGCAGGTAGGTTCAGTTCTTGGAGGTTGGGGAATGCTTAAGGGCAAGGCCTTATGTCTGATCATATTGGCTGCTTCCAACTGTACCTACCGCAAGCAGACGATCAGTGGATACAATGCTGCGAGCTGGGAAAAAAGCCTAGAATAATCCACGGCAGGCAGGCAAGCAAAATGTAAATAACGGGATTGGTTAGCTGCGCTAAAATTCTTGCTTGTACCTGAAAAAGGTTCCACCTGCAACGCGGCCTTCTACTGGTTTTTGCGACGTGACATTCACTGACAAGGCACAGGCGCTGGTAGGTTTCTGCGAGCACCCACAATACAGCGTTGCAGTCTTCAAATCTGTGCAGAACTCTTTTTTTTACCTAAAATTAGCAAGATTCGCTTAAAACTCTTGTGGTGTATTATAGCCTTCTCCTGAGATGACATTCATAGCGATACTAAGAATAATAAAGATAAAAAGCATCATAGGCTGAAGAAATTATACGCAGGGTACGTCATTTTTTAGCCTTCCATAACTATATAGCTATATATGCATACATCCATATATTTAGCTAGATATCCATAAAAATCTATATCGATATATATGTATTTCTATATATTTATATAGATATTTATCTATACACAGGGACAGATAGATAGATAGATAGATAGATAGATAGACAGAGACTGTATGCAATAAGCCTGGATGTCTGACAGTTAAAGCTGCATTGTGATGTCATTAAGGCTCTATTATGACACGTACAGCTTGGAACCATATATATTATAGCACGGCTGCCATTTACAGTCAGTCTCCATTGGAGTTGGAAGTTGGCAAACATGTATTAAGCTGTCTTCCCAAGAAGCCACAGCAGCCAGATAAATTGGATGTTCCACCGAACTGCTATTTTATTCAGCCAGTAAGGGGAAGGCGGTGGCCTACAAAATCTCATTGGTCGCTGCTGCTGCCGACATTTTTTTAAAAAGGTACGCTCAGTTGTTTCATGGAGAACATGAAGGTAGCTACTTACAATTCAGGCAGGTAGGTTCAGTTCTTGGAGGTTGGGGAATGCTTAAGGGCAAGGCCTTATGTCTGATCATATTGGCTGCTTCCAACTGTACCTACCGCAAGCAGACGATCAGTGGATACAATGCTGCGAGCTGGGAAAAAAGCCTAGAATAATCCACGGCAGGCAGGCAAGCAAAATGTAAATAACGGGATTGGTTAGCTGCGCTAAAATTCTTGCTTGTACCTGAAAAAGGTTTCACCTGCAACGCGGCCTTCTACTGGTTTTTGCGACGTGACATTCACTGACAAGGCACAGGCGCTGGTAGGTTTCTGCGAGCACCCACAATACAGTGTTGCAGTCTTCAAATCTGTGCAGAACTCTTTTTTTTACCTAAAATTAGCAAGATTCGCTTAAAACTCTTGTGGTGTATTATAGCCTTCTCCTGAGATGACATTCATAGCGATACTAAGAATAATAAAGATAAAAAGCATCATAGGCTGAAGAAATTATACGCAGGGTACGTCATTTTTTAGCCTTCCATAACTATATAGCTATATATGCATACATCCATATATTTAGCTAGATATCCATAAAAATCTATATCGATATATATGTATTTCTATATATTTATATAGATATTTATCTATACACAGGGACAGATAGATAGATAGATAGATAGATAGATAGATAGATAGATAGATAGATAGATAGATAGACAGAGACTGTATGCAATAAGCCTGGATGTCTGACAGTTAAAGCTGCATTGTGATGTCATTAAGGCTCTATTATGACACGTACAGCTTGGAACCATATATATTATAGCACGGCTGCCATTTACAGTCAGTCTCCATTGGAGTTGGAAGTTGGCAAACATGTATTAGGCTGTCTTCCCAAGAAGCCACAGCAGCCAGATAAATTGGATGTTCCACCGAACTGCTATTTTATTCAGCCAGTAAGGGGAAGGCGGTGGCCTACAAAATCTCATTGGTCGCTGCTGCTGCCGACATTTCTTTAAAAAGGTACGCTCAGTTGTTTCATGGAGAACATTAAGGTAGCTACTTACAATTCAGGCAGGTAGGTTCAGTTCTTGGAGGTTGGGGAATGCTTAAGGGCAAGGCCTTATGTCTGATCATATTGGCTGCTTCCAACTGTACCTACCGCAAGCAGACGATCAGTGGATACAATGCTGCGAGCTGGGAAAAAAGCCTAGAATAATCCACGGCAGGCAGGCAAGCAAAATGTAAATAACGGGATTGGTTAGCTGCGCTAAAATTCTTGCTTGTACCTGAAAAAGGTTCCACCTGCAACGCGGCCTTCTACTGGTTTTTGCGACGTGACATTCACTGACAAGGCACAGGCGCTGGTAGGTTTCTGCGAGCACCCACAATACAGCGTTGCAGTCTTCAAATCTGTGCAGAACTCTTTTTTTTACCTAAAATTAGCAAGATTCGCTTAAAACTCTTGTGGTGTATTATAGCCTTCTCCTGAGATGACATTCATAGCGATACTAAGAATAATAAAGATAAAAAGCATCATAGGCTGAAGAAATTATACGCAGGGTACGTCATTTTTTAGCCTTCCATAACTATATAGCTATATATGCATACATCCATATATTTAGCTAGATATCCATAAAAATCTATATCGATATATATGTATTTCTATATATTTATATAGATATTTATCTATACACAGGGACAGATAGATAGATAGATAGATAGATAGATAGATAGATAGATAGATAGATAGATAGATAGATAGACAGAGACTGTATGCAATAAGCCTGGATGTCTGACAGTTAAAGCTGCATTGTGATGTCATTAAGGCTCTATTATGACACGTACAGCTTGGAACCATATATATTATAGCACGGCTGCCATTTACAGTCAGTCTCCATTGGAGTTGGAAGTTGGCAAACATGTATTAAGCTGTCTTCCCAAGAAGCCACAGCAGCCAGATAAATTGGATGTTCCACCGAACTGCTATTTTATTCAGCCAGTAAGGGGAAGGCGGTGGCCTACAAAATCTCATTGGTCGCTGCTGCTGCCGACATTTTTTTAAAAAGGTACGCTCAGTTGTTTCATGGAGAACATGAAGGTAGCTACTTACAATTCAGGCAGGTAGGTTCAGTTCTTGGAGGTTGGGGAATGCTTAAGGGCAAGGCCTTATGTCTGATCATATTGGCTGCTTCCAACTGTACCTACCGCAAGCAGACGATCAGTGGATACAATGCTGCGAGCTGGGAAAAAAGCCTAGAATAATCCACGGCAGGCAGGCAAGCAAAATGTAAATAACGGGATTGGTTAGCTGCGCTAAAATTCTTGCTTGTACCTGAAAAAGGTTCCACCTGCAACGCGGCCTTCTACTGGTTTTTGCGACGTGACATTCACTGACAAGGCACAGGCGCTGGTAGGTTTCTGCGAGCACCCACAATACAGCGTTGCAGTCTTCAAATCTGTGCAGAACTCTTTTTTTTACCTAAAATTAGCAAGATTCGCTTAAAACTCTTGTGGTGTATTATAGCCTTCTCCTGAGATGACATTCATAGCGATACTAAGAATAATAAAGATAAAAAGCATCATAGGCTGAAGAAATTATACGCAGGGTACGTCATTTTTTAGCCTTCCATAACTATATAGCTATATATGCATACATCCATATATTTAGCTAGATATCCATAAAAATCTATATCGATATATATGTATTTCTATATATTTATATAGATATTTATCTATACACAGGGACAGATAGATAGATAGATAGATAGATAGATAGACAGAGACTGTATGCAATAAGCCTGGATGTCTGACAGTTAAAGCTGCATTGTGATGTCATTAAGGCTCTATTATGACACGTACAGCTTGGAACCATATATATTATAGCACGGCTGCCATTTACAGTCAGTCTCCATTGGAGTTGGAAGTTGGCAAACATGTATTAAGCTGTCTTCCCAAGAAGCCACAGCAGCCAGATAAATTGGATGTTCCACCGAACTGCTATTTTATTCAGCCAGTAAGGGGAAGGCGGTGGCCTACAAAATCTCATTGGTCGCTGCTGCTGCCGACATTTTTTTAAAAAGGTACGCTCAGTTGTTTCATGGAGAACATGAAGGTAGCTACTTACAATTCAGGCAGGTAGGTTCAGTTCTTGGAGGTTGGGGAATGCTTAAGGGCAAGGCCTTATGTCTGATCATATTGGCTGCTTCCAACTGTACCTACCGCAAGCAGACGATCAGTGGATACAATGCTGCGAGCTGGGAAAAAAGCCTAGAATAATCCACGGCAGGCAGGCAAGCAAAATGTAAATAACGGGATTGGTTAGCTGCGCTAAAATTCTTGCTTGTACCTGAAAAAGGTTTCACCTGCAACGCGGCCTTCTACTGGTTTTTGCGACGTGACATTCACTGACAAGGCACAGGCGCTGGTAGGTTTCTGCGAGCACCCACAATACAGTGTTGCAGTCTTCAAATCTGTGCAGAACTCTTTTTTTTACCTAAAATTAGCAAGATTCGCTTAAAACTCTTGTGGTGTATTATAGCCTTCTCCTGAGATGACATTCATAGCGATACTAAGAATAATAAAGATAAAAAGCATCATAGGCTGAAGAAATTATACGCAGGGTACGTCATTTTTTAGCCTTCCATAACTATATAGCTATATATGCATACATCCATATATTTAGCTAGATATCCATAAAAATCTATATCGATATATATGTATTTCTATATATTTATATAGATATTTATCTATACACAGGGACAGATAGATAGATAGATAGATAGATAGATAGATAGATAGATAGATAGATAGATAGATAGACAGAGACTGTATGCAATAAGCCTGGATGTCTGACAGTTAAAGCTGCATTGTGATGTCATTAAGGCTCTATTATGACACGTACAGCTTGGAACCATATATATTATAGCACGGCTGCCATTTACAGTCAGTCTCCATTGGAGTTGGAAGTTGGCAAACATGTATTAGGCTGTCTTCCCAAGAAGCCACAGCAGCCAGATAAATTGGATGTTCCACCGAACTGCTATTTTATTCAGCCAGTAAGGGGAAGGCGGTGGCCTACAAAATCTCATTGGTCGCTGCTGCTGCCGACATTTCTTTAAAAAGGTACGCTCAGTTGTTTCATGGAGAACATTAAGGTAGCTACTTACAATTCAGGCAGGTAGGTTCAGTTCTTGGAGGTTGGGGAATGCTTAAGGGCAAGGCCTTATGTCTGATCATATTGGCTGCTTCCAACTGTACCTACCGCAAGCAGACGATCAGTGGATACAATGCTGCGAGCTGGGAAAAAAGCCTAGAATAATCCACGGCAGGCAGGCAAGCAAAATGTAAATAACGGGATTGGTTAGCTGCGCTAAAATTCTTGCTTGTACCTGAAAAAGGTTCCACCTGCAACGCGGCCTTCTACTGGTTTTTGCGACGTGACATTCACTGACAAGGCACAGGCGCTGGTAGGTTTCTGCGAGCACCCACAATACAGCGTTGCAGTCTTCAAATCTGTGCAGAACTCTTTTTTTTACCTAAAATTAGCAAGATTCGCTTAAAACTCTTGTGGTGTATTATAGCCTTCTCCTGAGATGACATTCATAGCGATACTAAGAATAATAAAGATAAAAAGCATCATAGGCTGAAGAAATTATACGCAGGGTACGTCATTTTTTAGCCTTCCATAACTATATAGCTATATATGCATACATCCATATATTTAGCTAGATATCCATAAAAATCTATATCGATATATATGTATTTCTATATATTTATATAGATATTTATCTATACACAGGGACAGATAGATAGATAGATAGATAGATAGATAGATAGATAGATAGATAGATAGATAGATAGATAGACAGAGACTGTATGCAATAAGCCTGGATGTCTGACAGTTAAAGCTGCATTGTGATGTCATTAAGGCTCTATTATGACACGTACAGCTTGGAACCATATATATTATAGCACGGCTGCCATTTACAGTCAGTCTCCATTGGAGTTGGAAGTTGGCAAACATGTATTAAGCTGTCTTCCCAAGAAGCCACAGCAGCCAGATAAATTGGATGTTCCACCGAACTGCTATTTTATTCAGCCAGTAAGGGGAAGGCGGTGGCCTACAAAATCTCATTGGTCGCTGCTGCTGCCGACATTTTTTTAAAAAGGTACGCTCAGTTGTTTCATGGAGAACATGAAGGTAGCTACTTACAATTCAGGCAGGTAGGTTCAGTTCTTGGAGGTTGGGGAATGCTTAAGGGCAAGGCCTTATGTCTGATCATATTGGCTGCTTCCAACTGTACCTACCGCAAGCAGACGATCAGTGGATACAATGCTGCGAGCTGGGAAAAAAGCCTAGAATAATCCACGGCAGGCAGGCAAGCAAAATGTAAATAACGGGATTGGTTAGCTGCGCTAAAATTCTTGCTTGTACCTGAAAAAGGTTTCACCTGCAACGCGGCCTTCTACTGGTTTTTGCGACGTGACATTCACTGACAAGGCACAGGCGCTGGTAGGTTTCTGCGAGCACCCACAATACAGTGTTGCAGTCTTCAAATCTGTGCAGAACTCTTTTTTTTACCTAAAATTAGCAAGATTCGCTTAAAACTCTTGTGGTGTATTATAGCCTTCTCCTGAGATGACATTCATAGCGATACTAAGAATAATAAAGATAAAAAGCATCATAGGCTGAAGAAATTATACGCAGGGTACGTCATTTTTTAGCCTTCCATAACTATATAGCTATATATGCATACATCCATATATTTAGCTAGATATCCATAAAAATCTATATCGATATATATGTATTTCTATATATTTATATAGATATTTATCTATACACAGGGACAGATAGATAGATAGATAGATAGATAGATAGATAGATAGATAGATAGATAGATAGACAGAGACTGTATGCAATAAGCCTGGATGTCTGACAGTTAAAGCTGCATTGTGATGTCATTAAGGCTCTATTATGACACGTACAGCTTGGAACCATATATATTATAGCACGGCTGCCATTTACAGTCAGTCTCCATTGGAGTTGGAAGTTGGCAAACATGTATTAAGCTGTCTTCCCAAGAAGCCACAGCAGCCAGATAAATTGGATGTTCCACCGAACTGCTATTTTATTCAGCCAGTAAGGGGAAGGCGGTGGCCTACAAAATCTCATTGGTCGCTGCTGCTGCCGACATTTTTTTAAAAAGGTACGCTCAGTTGTTTCATGGAGAACATGAAGGTAGCTACTTACAATTCAGGCAGGTAGGTTCAGTTCTTGGAGGTTGGGGAATGCTTAAGGGCAAGGCCTTATGTCTGATCATATTGGCTGCTTCCAACTGTACCTACCGCAAGCAGACGATCAGTGGATACAATGCTGCGAGCTGGGAAAAAAGCCTAGAATAATCCACGGCAGGCAGGCAAGCAAAATGTAAATAACGGGATTGGTTAGCTGCGCTAAAATTCTTGCTTGTACCTGAAAAAGGTTTCACCTGCAACGCGGCCTTCTACTGGTTTTTGCGACGTGACATTCACTGACAAGGCACAGGCGCTGGTAGGTTTCTGCGAGCACCCACAATACAGTGTTGCAGTCTTCAAATCTGTGCAGAACTCTTTTTTTTACCTAAAATTAGCAAGATTCGCTTAAAACTCTTGTGGTGTATTATAGCCTTCTCCTGAGATGACATTCATAGCGATACTAAGAATAATAAAGATAAAAAGCATCATAGGCTGAAGAAATTATACGCAGGGTACGTCATTTTTTAGCCTTCCATAACTATATAGCTATATATGCATACATCCATATATTTAGCTAGATATCCATAAAAATCTATATCGATATATATGTATTTCTATATATTTATATAGATATTTATCTATACACAGGGACAGATAGATAGATAGATAGATAGATAGATAGATAGATAGATAGATAGATAGATAGACAGAGACTGTATGCAATAAGCCTGGATGTCTGACAGTTAAAGCTGCATTGTGATGTCATTAAGGCTCTATTATGACACGTACAGCTTGGAACCATATATATTATAGCACGGCTGCCATTTACAGTCAGTCTCCATTGGAGTTGGAAGTTGGCAAACATGTACTAGGCTGTCTTCCCAAGAAGCCACAGCAGCCAGATAAATTGGATGTTCCACCGAACTGCTATTTTATTCAGCCAGTAAGGGGAAAGCGGTGGCCTACAAAATCTCATTGGTCGCTGCTGCTGCCGACATTTTTTTAAAAAGGTACGCTCAGTTGTTTCATGGAGAACATTAAGGTAGCTACTTACAATTCAGGCAGGTAGGTTCAGTTCTTGGAGGTTGGGGAATGCTTAAGGGCAAGGCCTTATGTCTGATCATATTGGCTGCTTCCAACTGTACCTACCGCAAGCAGACGATCAGTGGATACAATGCTGCGAGCTGGGAAAAAAGCCTAGAATAATCCACGGCAGGCAGGCAAGCAAAATGTAAATAACGGGATTGGTTAGCTGCGCTAAAATTCTTGCTTGTACCTGAAAAAGGTTCCACCTGCAACGCGGCCTTCTACTGGTTTTTGCGACGTGACATTCACTGACAAGGCACAGGCGCTGGTAGGTTTCTGCGAGCACCCACAATACAGCGTTGCAGTCTTCAAATCTGTGCAGAACTCTTTTTTTTACCTAAAATTAGCAAGATTCGCTTAAAACTCTTGTGGTGTATTATAGCCTTCTCCTGAGATGACATTCATAGCGATACTAAGAATAATAAAGATAAAAAGCATCATAGGCTGAAGAAATTATACGCAGGGTACGTCATTTTTTAGCCTTCCATAACTATATAGCTATATATGCATACATCCATATATTTAGCTAGATATCCATAAAAATCTATATCGATATATATGTATTTCTATATATTTATATAGATATTTATCTATACACAGGGACAGATAGATAGATAGATAGATAGATAGATAGATAGATAGACAGAGACTGTATGCAATAAGCCTGGATGTCTGACAGTTAAAGCTGCATTGTGATGTCATTAAGGCTCTATTATGACACGTACAGCTTGGAACCATATATATTATAGCACGGCTGCCATTTACAGTCAGTCTCCATTGGAGTTGGAAGTTGGCAAACATGTATTAAGCTGTCTTCCCAAGAAGCCACAGCAGCCAGATAAATTGGATGTTCCACCGAACTGCTATTTTATTCAGCCAGTAAGGGGAAGGCGGTGGCCTACAAAATCTCATTGGTCGCTGCTGCTGCCGACATTTTTTTAAAAAGGTACGCTCAGTTGTTTCATGGAGAACATGAAGGTAGCTACTTACAATTCAGGCAGGTAGGTTCAGTTCTTGGAGGTTGGGGAATGCTTAAGGGCAAGGCCTTATGTCTGATCATATTGGCTGCTTCCAACTGTACCTACCGCAAGCAGACGATCAGTGGATACAATGCTGCGAGCTGGGAAAAAAGCCTAGAATAATCCACGGCAGGCAGGCAAGCAAAATGTAAATAACGGGATTGGTTAGCTGCGCTAAAATTCTTGCTTGTACCTGAAAAAGGTTTCACCTGCAACGCGGCCTTCTACTGGTTTTTGCGACGTGACATTCACTGACAAGGCACAGGCGCTGGTAGGTTTCTGCGAGCACCCACAATACAGTGTTGCAGTCTTCAAATCTGTGCAGAACTCTTTTTTTTACCTAAAATTAGCAAGATTCGCTTAAAACTCTTGTGGTGTATTATAGCCTTCTCCTGAGATGACATTCATAGCGATACTAAGAATAATAAAGATAAAAAGCATCATAGGCTGAAGAAATTATACGCAGGGTACGTCATTTTTTAGCCTTCCATAACTATATAGCTATATATGCATACATCCATATATTTAGCTAGATATCCATAAAAATCTATATCGATATATATGTATTTCTATATATTTATATAGATATTTATCTATACACAGGGACAGATAGATAGATAGATAGATAGATAGATAGATAGATAGATAGACAGAGACTGTATGCAATAAGCCTGGATGTCTGACAGTTAAAGCTGCATTGTGATGTCATTAAGGCTCTATTATGACACGTACAGCTTGGAACCATATATATTATAGCACGGCTGCCATTTACAGTCAGTCTCCATTGGAGTTGGAAGTTGGCAAACATGTATTAGGCTGTCTTCCCAAGAAGCCACAGCAGCCAGATAAATTGGATGTTCCACCGAACTGCTATTTTATTCAGCCAGTAAGGGGAAGGCGGTGGCCTACAAAATCTCATTGGTCGCTGCTGCTGCCGACATTTCTTTAAAAAGGTACGCTCAGTTGTTTCATGGGGAACATGAAGGTAGCTACTTACAATTCAGGCAGGTAGGTTCAGTTCTTGGAGGTTGGGGAATGCTTATGGGCAAGGCCTTATGTCTGATCATATTGGCTGCTTCCAACTGTACCTACCGCAAGCAGACGATCAGTGGATACAATGCTGCGAGCTGGGAAAAAAGCCTAGAATAATCCACGGCAGGCAGGCAAGCAAAATGTAAATAACGGGATTGGTTAGCTGCGCTAAAATTCTTGCTTGTACCTGAAAAAGGTTTCACCTGCAACGCGGCCTTCTACTGGTTTTTGCGACGTGACATTCACTGACAAGGCACAGGCGCTGGTAGGTTTCTGCGAGCACCCACAATACAGCGTTGCAGTCTTCAAATCTGTGCAGAACTCTTTTTTTTACCTAAAATTAGCAAGATTCGCTTAAAACTCTTGTGGTGTATTATAGCCTTCTCCTGAGAAGACATTCATAGCGATACTAAGAATAATAAAGATAAAAAGCATCATAGGCTGAAGAAATTATACGCAGGGTACGTCATTTTTTAGCCTTCCATAACTATATAGCTATATATGCATACATCCATATATTTAGCTAGATATCCATAAAAATCTATATCGATATATATGTATTTCTATATATTTATATAGATATTTATCTATACACAGGGACAGATAGATAGATAGATAGATAGATAGATAGATAGACAGAGACTGTATGCAATAAGCCTGGATGTCTGACAGTTAAAGCTGCATCGTGATGTCATTAAGGCTCTATTATGACACGTACAGCTTGGAACCATATATATTATAGCACGGCTGCCATTTACAGTCAGTCTCCATTGGAGTTGGAAGTTGGCAAACATGTACTAGGCTGTCTTCCCAAGAAGCCACAGCAGCCAGATAAATTGGATGTTCCACCGAACTGCTATTTTATTCAGCCAGTAAGGGGAAAGCGGTGGCCTACAAAATCTCATTGGTCGCTGCTGCTGCCGACATTTTTTTAAAAAGGTACGCTCAGTTGTTTCATGGAGAACATTAAGGTAGCTACTTACAATTCAGGCAGGTAGGTTCAGTTCTTGGAGGTTGGGGAATGCTTAAGGGCAAGGCCTTATGTCTGATCATATTGGCTGCTTCCAACTGTACCTACCGCAAGCAGACGATCAGTGGATACAATGCTGCGAGCTGGGAAAAAAGCCTAGAATAATCCACGGCAGGCAGGCAAGCAAAATGTAAATAACGGGATTGGTTAGCTGCGCTAAAATTCTTGCTTGTACCTGAAAAAGGTTTCACCTGCAACGCGGCCTTCTACTGGTTTTTGCGACGTGACATTCACTGACAAGGCACAGGCGCTGGTAGGTTTCTGCGAGCACCCACAATACAGTGTTGCAGTCTTCAAATCTGTGCAGAACTCTTTTTTTTACCTAAAATTAGCAAGATTCGCTTAAAACTCTTGTGGTGTATTATAGCCTTCTCCTGAGATGACATTCATAGCGATACTAAGAATAATAAAGATAAAAAGCATCATAGGCTGAAGAAATTATACGCAGGGTACGTCATTTTTTAGCCTTCCATAACTATATAGCTATATATGCATACATCCATATATTTAGCTAGATATCCATAAAAATCTATATCGATATATATGTATTTCTATATATTTATATAGATATTTATCTATACACAGGGACAGATAGATAGATAGATAGATAGATAGACAGAGACTGTATGCAATAAGCCTGGATGTCTGACAGTTAAAGCTGCATTGTGATGTCATTAAGGCTCTATTATGACACGTACAGCTTGGAACCATATATATTATAGCACGGCTGCCATTTACAGTCAGTCTCCATTGGAGTTGGAAGTTGGCAAACATGTACTAGGCTGTCTTCCCAAGAAGCCACAGCAGCCAGATAAATTGGATGTTCCACCGAACTGCTATTTTATTCAGCCAGTAAGGGGAAAGCGGTGGCCTACAAAATCTCATTGGTCGCTGCTGCTGCCGACATTTTTTTAAAAAGGTACGCTCAGTTGTTTCATGGGGAACATGAAGGTAGCTACTTACAATTCAGGCAGGTAGGTTCAGTTCTTGGAGGTTGGGGAATGCTTATGGGCAAGGCCTTATGTCTGATCATATTGGCTGCTTCCAACTGTACCTACCGCAAGCAGACGATCAGTGGATACAATGCTGCGAGCTGGGAAAAAAGCCTAGAATAATCCACGGCAGGCAGGCAAGCAAAATGTAAATAACGGGATTGGTTAGCTGCGCTAAAATTCTTGCTTGTACCTGAAAAAGGTTTCACCTGCAACGCGGCCTTCTACTGGTTTTTGCGACGTGACATTCACTGACAAGGCACAGGCGCTGGTAGGTTTCTGCGAGCACCCACAATACAGCGTTGCAGTCTTCAAATCTGTGCAGAACTCTTTTTTTTACCTAAAATTAGCAAGATTCGCTTAAAACTCTTGTGGTGTATTATAGCCTTCTCCTGAGAAGACATTCATAGCGATACTAAGAATAATAAAGATAAAAAGCATCATAGGCTGAAGAAATTATACGCAGGGTACGTCATTTTTTAGCCTTCCATAACTATATAGCTATATATGCATACATCCATATATTTAGCTAGATATCCATAAAAATCTATATCGATATATATGTATTTCTATATATTTATATAGATATTTATCTATACACAGGGACAGATAGATAGATAGATAGATAGATAGATAGATAGATAGATAGATAGATAGATAGACAGAGACTGTATGCAATAAGCCTGGATGTCTGACAGTTAAAGCTGCATTGTGATGTCATTAAGGCTCTATTATGACACGTACAGCTTGGAACCATATATATTATAGCACGGCTGCCATTTACAGTCAGTCTCCATTGGAGTTGGAAGTTGGCAAACATGTACTAGGCTGTCTTCCCAAGAAGCCACAGCAGCCAGATAAATTGGATGTTCCACCGAACTGCTATTTTATTCAGCCAGTAAGGGGAAAGCGGTGGCCTACAAAATCTCATTGGTCGCTGCTGCTGCCGACATTTTTTTAAAAAGGTACGCTCAGTTGTTTCATGGAGAACATTAAGGTAGCTACTTACAATTCAGGCAGGTAGGTTCAGTTCTTGGAGGTTGGGGAATGCTTAAGGGCAAGGCCTTATGTCTGATCATATTGGCTGCTTCCAACTGTACCTACCGCAAGCAGACGATCAGTGGATACAATGCTGCGAGCTGGGAAAAAAGCCTAGAATAATCCACGGCAGGCAGGCAAGCAAAATGTAAATAACGGGATTGGTTAGCTGCGCTAAAATTCTTGCTTGTACCTGAAAAAGGTTCCACCTGCAACGCGGCCTTCTACTGGTTTTTGCGACGTGACATTCACTGACAAGGCACAGGCGCTGGTAGGTTTCTGCGAGCACCCACAATACAGCGTTGCAGTCTTCAAATCTGTGCAGAACTCTTTTTTTTACCTAAAATTAGCAAGATTCGCTTAAAACTCTTGTGGTGTATTATAGCCTTCTCCTGAGATGACATTCATAGCGATACTAAGAATAATAAAGATAAAAAGCATCATAGGCTGAAGAAATTATACGCAGGGTACGTCATTTTTTAGCCTTCCATAACTATATAGCTATATATGCATACATCCATATATTTAGCTAGATATCCATAAAAATCTATATCGATATATATGTATTTCTATATATTTATATAGATATTTATCTATACACAGGGACAGATAGATAGATAGATAGATAGATAGATAGATAGATAGATAGATAGACAGAGACTGTATGCAATAAGCCTGGATGTCTGACAGTTAAAGCTGCATTGTGATGTCATTAAGGCTCTATTATGACACGTACAGCTTGGAACCATATATATTATAGCACGGCTGCCATTTACAGTCAGTCTCCATTGGAGTTGGAAGTTGGCAAACATGTATTAAGCTGTCTTCCCAAGAAGCCACAGCAGCCAGATAAATTGGATGTTCCACCGAACTGCTATTTTATTCAGCCAGTAAGGGGAAGGCGGTGGCCTACAAAATCTCATTGGTCGCTGCTGCTGCCGACATTTTTTTAAAAAGGTACGCTCAGTTGTTTCATGGAGAACATGAAGGTAGCTACTTACAATTCAGGCAGGTAGGTTCAGTTCTTGGAGGTTGGGGAATGCTTAAGGGCAAGGCCTTATGTCTGATCATATTGGCTGCTTCCAACTGTACCTACCGCAAGCAGACGATCAGTGGATACAATGCTGCGAGCTGGGAAAAAAGCCTAGAATAATCCACGGCAGGCAGGCAAGCAAAATGTAAATAACGGGATTGGTTAGCTGCGCTAAAATTCTTGCTTGTACCTGAAAAAGGTTTCACCTGCAACGCGGCCTTCTACTGGTTTTTGCGACGTGACATTCACTGACAAGGCACAGGCGCTGGTAGGTTTCTGCGAGCACCCACAATACAGTGTTGCAGTCTTCAAATCTGTGCAGAACTCTTTTTTTTACCTAAAATTAGCAAGATTCGCTTAAAACTCTTGTGGTGTATTATAGCCTTCTCCTGAGATGACATTCATAGCGATACTAAGAATAATAAAGATAAAAAGCATCATAGGCTGAAGAAATTATACGCAGGGTACGTCATTTTTTAGCCTTCCATAACTATATAGCTATATATGCATACATCCATATATTTAGCTAGATATCCATAAAAATCTATATCGATATATATGTATTTCTATATATTTATATAGATATTTATCTATACACAGGGACAGATAGATAGATAGATAGATAGATAGACAGAGACTGTATGCAATAAGCCTGGATGTCTGACAGTTAAAGCTGCATTGTGATGTCATTAAGGCTCTATTATGACACGTACAGCTTGGAACCATATATATTATAGCACGGCTGCCATTTACAGTCAGTCTCCATTGGAGTTGGAAGTTGGCAAACATGTACTAGGCTGTCTTCCCAAGAAGCCACAGCAGCCAGATAAATTGGATGTTCCACCGAACTGCTATTTTATTCAGCCAGTAAGGGGAAAGCGGTGGCCTACAAAATCTCATTGGTCGCTGCTGCTGCCGACATTTTTTTAAAAAGGTACGCTCAGTTGTTTCATGGGGAACATGAAGGTAGCTACTTACAATTCAGGCAGGTAGGTTCAGTTCTTGGAGGTTGGGGAATGCTTATGGGCAAGGCCTTATGTCTGATCATATTGGCTGCTTCCAACTGTACCTACCGCAAGCAGACGATCAGTGGATACAATGCTGCGAGCTGGGAAAAAAGCCTAGAATAATCCACGGCAGGCAGGCAAGCAAAATGTAAATAACGGGATTGGTTAGCTGCGCTAAAATTCTTGCTTGTACCTGAAAAAGGTTTCACCTGCAACGCGGCCTTCTACTGGTTTTTGCGACGTGACATTCACTGACAAGGCACAGGCGCTGGTAGGTTTCTGCGAGCACCCACAATACAGCGTTGCAGTCTTCAAATCTGTGCAGAACTCTTTTTTTTACCTAAAATTAGCAAGATTCGCTTAAAACTCTTGTGGTGTATTATAGCCTTCTCCTGAGAAGACATTCATAGCGATACTAAGAATAATAAAGATAAAAAGCATCATAGGCTGAAGAAATTATACGCAGGGTACGTCATTTTTTAGCCTTCCATAACTATATAGCTATATATGCATACATCCATATATTTAGCTAGATATCCATAAAAATCTATATCGATATATATGTATTTCTATATATTTATATAGATATTTATCTATACACAGGGACAGATAGATAGATAGATAGATAGATAGATAGATAGATAGATAGACAGAGACTGTATGCAATAAGCCTGGATGTCTGACAGTTAAAGCTGCATTGTGATGTCATTAAGGCTCTATTATGACACGTACAGCTTGGAACCATATATATTATAGCACGGCTGCCATTTACAGTCAGTCTCCATTGGAGTTGGAAGTTGGCAAACATGTATTAAGCTGTCTTCCCAAGAAGCCACAGCAGCCAGATAAATTGGATGTTCCACCGAACTGCTATTTTATTCAGCCAGTAAGGGGAAGGCGGTGGCCTACAAAATCTCATTGGTCGCTGCTGCTGCCGACATTTTTTTAAAAAGGTACGCTCAGTTGTTTCATGGAGAACATGAAGGTAGCTACTTACAATTCAGGCAGGTAGGTTCAGTTCTTGGAGGTTGGGGAATGCTTAAGGGCAAGGCCTTATGTCTGATCATATTGGCTGCTTCCAACTGTACCTACCGCAAGCAGACGATCAGTGGATACAATGCTGCGAGCTGGGAAAAAAGCCTAGAATAATCCACGGCAGGCAGGCAAGCAAAATGTAAATAACGGGATTGGTTAGCTGCGCTAAAATTCTTGCTTGTACCTGAAAAAGGTTTCACCTGCAACGCGGCCTTCTACTGGTTTTTGCGACGTGACATTCACTGACAAGGCACAGGCGCTGGTAGGTTTCTGCGAGCACCCACAATACAGTGTTGCAGTCTTCAAATCTGTGCAGAACTCTTTTTTTTACCTAAAATTAGCAAGATTCGCTTAAAACTCTTGTGGTGTATTATAGCCTTCTCCTGAGATGACATTCATAGCGATACTAAGAATAATAAAGATAAAAAGCATCATAGGCTGAAGAAATTATACGCAGGGTACGTCATTTTTTAGCCTTCCATAACTATATAGCTATATATGCATACATCCATATATTTAGCTAGATATCCATAAAAATCTATATCGATATATATGTATTTCTATATATTTATATAGATATTTATCTATACACAGGGACAGATAGATAGATAGATAGATAGATAGATAGATAGATAGACAGAGACTGTATGCAATAAGCCTGGATGTCTGACAGTTAAAGCTGCATTGTGATGTCATTAAGGCTCTATTATGACACGTACAGCTTGGAACCATATATATTATAGCACGGCTGCCATTTACAGTCAGTCTCCATTGGAGTTGGAAGTTGGCAAACATGTATTAGGCTGTCTTCCCAAGAAGCCACAGCAGCCAGATAAATTGGATGTTCCACCGAACTGCTATTTTATTCAGCCAGTAAGGGGAAGGCGGTGGCCTACAAAATCTCATTGGTCGCTGCTGCTGCCGACATTTCTTTAAAAAGGTACGCTCAGTTGTTTCATGGGGAACATGAAGGTAGCTACTTACAATTCAGGCAGGTAGGTTCAGTTCTTGGAGGTTGGGGAATGCTTATGGGCAAGGCCTTATGTCTGATCATATTGGCTGCTTCCAACTGTACCTACCGCAAGCAGACGATCAGTGGATACAATGCTGCGAGCTGGGAAAAAAGCCTAGAATAATCCACGGCAGGCAGGCAAGCAAAATGTAAATAACGGGATTGGTTAGCTGCGCTAAAATTCTTGCTTGTACCTGAAAAAGGTTTCACCTGCAACGCGGCCTTCTACTGGTTTTTGCGACGTGACATTCACTGACAAGGCACAGGCGCTGGTAGGTTTCTGCGAGCACCCACAATACAGCGTTGCAGTCTTCAAATCTGTGCAGAACTCTTTTTTTTACCTAAAATTAGCAAGATTCGCTTAAAACTCTTGTGGTGTATTATAGCCTTCTCCTGAGAAGACATTCATAGCGATACTAAGAATAATAAAGATAAAAAGCATCATAGGCTGAAGAAATTATACGCAGGGTACGTCATTTTTTAGCCTTCCATAACTATATAGCTATATATGCATACATCCATATATTTAGCTAGATATCCATAAAAATCTATATCGATATATATGTATTTCTATATATTTATATAGATATTTATCTATACACAGGGACAGATAGATAGATAGATAGATAGATAGATAGATAGATAGATAGATAGATAGATAGACAGAGACTGTATGCAATAAGCCTGGATGTCTGACAGTTAAAGCTGCATCGTGATGTCATTAAGGCTCTATTATGACACGTACAGCTTGGAACCATATATATTATAGCACGGCTGCCATTTACAGTCAGTCTCCATTGGAGTTGGAAGTTGGCAAACATGTACTAGGCTGTCTTCCCAAGAAGCCACAGCAGCCAGATAAATTGGATGTTCCACCGAACTGCTATTTTATTCAGCCAGTAAGGGGAAAGCGGTGGCCTACAAAATCTCATTGGTCGCTGCTGCTGCCGACATTTTTTTAAAAAGGTACGCTCAGTTGTTTCATGGAGAACATTAAGGTAGCTACTTACAATTCAGGCAGGTAGGTTCAGTTCTTGGAGGTTGGGGAATGCTTAAGGGCAAGGCCTTATGTCTGATCATATTGGCTGCTTCCAACTGTACCTACCGCAAGCAGACGATCAGTGGATACAATGCTGCGAGCTGGGAAAAAAGCCTAGAATAATCCACGGCAGGCAGGCAAGCAAAATGTAAATAACGGGATTGGTTAGCTGCGCTAAAATTCTTGCTTGTACCTGAAAAAGGTTTCACCTGCAACGCGGCCTTCTACTGGTTTTTGCGACGTGACATTCACTGACAAGGCACAGGCGCTGGTAGGTTTCTGCGAGCACCCACAATACAGTGTTGCAGTCTTCAAATCTGTGCAGAACTCTTTTTTTTACCTAAAATTAGCAAGATTCGCTTAAAACTCTTGTGGTGTATTATAGCCTTCTCCTGAGATGACATTCATAGCGATACTAAGAATAATAAAGATAAAAAGCATCATAGGCTGAAGAAATTATACGCAGGGTACGTCATTTTTTAGCCTTCCATAACTATATAGCTATATATGCATACATCCATATATTTAGCTAGATATCCATAAAAATCTATATCGATATATATGTATTTCTATATATTTATATAGATATTTATCTATACACAGGGACAGATAGATAGATAGATAGATAGATAGACAGAGACTGTATGCAATAAGCCTGGATGTCTGACAGTTAAAGCTGCATTGTGATGTCATTAAGGCTCTATTATGACACGTACAGCTTGGAACCATATATATTATAGCACGGCTGCCATTTACAGTCAGTCTCCATTGGAGTTGGAAGTTGGCAAACATGTACTAGGCTGTCTTCCCAAGAAGCCACAGCAGCCAGATAAATTGGATGTTCCACCGAACTGCTATTTTATTCAGCCAGTAAGGGGAAAGCGGTGGCCTACAAAATCTCATTGGTCGCTGCTGCTGCCGACATTTTTTTAAAAAGGTACGCTCAGTTGTTTCATGGGGAACATGAAGGTAGCTACTTACAATTCAGGCAGGTAGGTTCAGTTCTTGGAGGTTGGGGAATGCTTATGGGCAAGGCCTTATGTCTGATCATATTGGCTGCTTCCAACTGTACCTACCGCAAGCAGACGATCAGTGGATACAATGCTGCGAGCTGGGAAAAAAGCCTAGAATAATCCACGGCAGGCAGGCAAGCAAAATGTAAATAACGGGATTGGTTAGCTGCGCTAAAATTCTTGCTTGTACCTGAAAAAGGTTTCACCTGCAACGCGGCCTTCTACTGGTTTTTGCGACGTGACATTCACTGACAAGGCACAGGCGCTGGTAGGTTTCTGCGAGCACCCACAATACAGCGTTGCAGTCTTCAAATCTGTGCAGAACTCTTTTTTTTACCTAAAATTAGCAAGATTCGCTTAAAACTCTTGTGGTGTATTATAGCCTTCTCCTGAGAAGACATTCATAGCGATACTAAGAATAATAAAGATAAAAAGCATCATAGGCTGAAGAAATTATACGCAGGGTACGTCATTTTTTAGCCTTCCATAACTATATAGCTATATATGCATACATCCATATATTTAGCTAGATATCCATAAAAATCTATATCGATATATATGTATTTCTATATATTTATATAGATATTTATCTATACACAGGGACAGATAGATAGATAGATAGATAGATAGATAGACAGAGACTGTATGCAATAAGCCTGGATGTCTGACAGTTAAAGCTGCATTGTGATGTCATTAAGGCTCTATTATGACACGTACAGCTTGGAACCATATATATTATAGCACGGCTGCCATTTACAGTCAGTCTCCATTGGAGTTGGAAGTTGGCAAACATGTATTAAGCTGTCTTCCCAAGAAGCCACAGCAGCCAGATAAATTGGATGTTCCACCGAACTGCTATTTTATTCAGCCAGTAAGGGGAAGGCGGTGGCCTACAAAATCTCATTGGTCGCTGCTGCTGCCGACATTTTTTTAAAAAGGTACGCTCAGTTGTTTCATGGAGAACATGAAGGTAGCTACTTACAATTCAGGCAGGTAGGTTCAGTTCTTGGAGGTTGGGGAATGCTTAAGGGCAAGGCCTTATGTCTGATCATATTGGCTGCTTCCAACTGTACCTACCGCAAGCAGACGATCAGTGGATACAATGCTGCGAGCTGGGAAAAAAGCCTAGAATAATCCACGGCAGGCAGGCAAGCAAAATGTAAATAACGGGATTGGTTAGCTGCGCTAAAATTCTTGCTTGTACCTGAAAAAGGTTTCACCTGCAACGCGGCCTTCTACTGGTTTTTGCGACGTGACATTCACTGACAAGGCACAGGCGCTGGTAGGTTTCTGCGAGCACCCACAATACAGTGTTGCAGTCTTCAAATCTGTGCAGAACTCTTTTTTTTACCTAAAATTAGCAAGATTCGCTTAAAACTCTTGTGGTGTATTATAGCCTTCTCCTGAGATGACATTCATAGCGATACTAAGAATAATAAAGATAAAAAGCATCATAGGCTGAAGAAATTATACGCAGGGTACGTCATTTTTTAGCCTTCCATAACTATATAGCTATATATGCATACATCCATATATTTAGCTAGATATCCATAAAAATCTATATCGATATATATGTATTTCTATATATTTATATAGATATTTATCTATACACAGGGACAGATAGATAGATAGATAGATAGATAGATAGATAGATAGATAGATAGACAGAGACTGTATGCAATAAGCCTGGATGTCTGACAGTTAAAGCTGCATCGTGATGTCATTAAGGCTCTATTATGACACGTACAGCTTGGAACCATATATATTATAGCACGGCTGCCATTTACAGTCAGTCTCCATTGGAGTTGGAAGTTGGCAAACATGTACTAGGCTGTCTTCCCAAGAAGCCACAGCAGCCAGATAAATTGGATGTTCCACCGAACTGCTATTTTATTCAGCCAGTAAGGGGAAAGCGGTGGCCTACAAAATCTCATTGGTCGCTGCTGCTGCCGACATTTTTTTAAAAAGGTACGCTCAGTTGTTTCATGGAGAACATTAAGGTAGCTACTTACAATTCAGGCAGGTAGGTTCAGTTCTTGGAGGTTGGGGAATGCTTAAGGGCAAGGCCTTATGTCTGATCATATTGGCTGCTTCCAACTGTACCTACCGCAAGCAGACGATCAGTGGATACAATGCTGCGAGCTGGGAAAAAAGCCTAGAATAATCCACGGCAGGCAGGCAAGCAAAATGTAAATAACGGGATTGGTTAGCTGCGCTAAAATTCTTGCTTGTACCTGAAAAAGGTTTCACCTGCAACGCGGCCTTCTACTGGTTTTTGCGACGTGACATTCACTGACAAGGCACAGGCGCTGGTAGGTTTCTGCGAGCACCCACAATACAGTGTTGCAGTCTTCAAATCTGTGCAGAACTCTTTTTTTTACCTAAAATTAGCAAGATTCGCTTAAAACTCTTGTGGTGTATTATAGCCTTCTCCTGAGATGACATTCATAGCGATACTAAGAATAATAAAGATAAAAAGCATCATAGGCTGAAGAAATTATACGCAGGGTACGTCATTTTTTAGCCTTCCATAACTATATAGCTATATATGCATACATCCATATATTTAGCTAGATATCCATAAAAATCTATATCGATATATATGTATTTCTATATATTTATATAGATATTTATCTATACACAGGGACAGATAGATAGATAGATAGATAGATAGACAGAGACTGTATGCAATAAGCCTGGATGTCTGACAGTTAAAGCTGCATTGTGATGTCATTAAGGCTCTATTATGACACGTACAGCTTGGAACCATATATATTATAGCACGGCTGCCATTTACAGTCAGTCTCCATTGGAGTTGGAAGTTGGCAAACATGTACTAGGCTGTCTTCCCAAGAAGCCACAGCAGCCAGATAAATTGGATGTTCCACCGAACTGCTATTTTATTCAGCCAGTAAGGGGAAAGCGGTGGCCTACAAAATCTCATTGGTCGCTGCTGCTGCCGACATTTTTTTAAAAAGGTACGCTCAGTTGTTTCATGGGGAACATGAAGGTAGCTACTTACAATTCAGGCAGGTAGGTTCAGTTCTTGGAGGTTGGGGAATGCTTATGGGCAAGGCCTTATGTCTGATCATATTGGCTGCTTCCAACTGTACCTACCGCAAGCAGACGATCAGTGGATACAATGCTGCGAGCTGGGAAAAAAGCCTAGAATAATCCACGGCAGGCAGGCAAGCAAAATGTAAATAACGGGATTGGTTAGCTGCGCTAAAATTCTTGCTTGTACCTGAAAAAGGTTTCACCTGCAACGCGGCCTTCTACTGGTTTTTGCGACGTGACATTCACTGACAAGGCACAGGCGCTGGTAGGTTTCTGCGAGCACCCACAATACAGCGTTGCAGTCTTCAAATCTGTGCAGAACTCTTTTTTTTTACCTAAAATTAGCAAGATTCGCTTAAAACTCTTGTGGTGTATTATAGCCTTCTCCTGAGAAGACATTCATAGCGATACTAAGAATAATAAAGATAAAAAGCATCATAGGCTGAAGAAATTATACGCAGGGTACGTCATTTTTTAGCCTTCCATAACTATATAGCTATATATGCATACATCCATATATTTAGCTAGATATCCATAAAATCTATATCGATATATATGTATTTCTATATATTTATATAGATATTTATCTATACACAGGGACAGATAGATAGATAGATAGATAGATAGATAGATAGACAGAGACTGTATGCAATAAGCCTGGATGTCTGACAGTTAAAGCTGCATTGTGATGTCATTAAGGCTCTATTATGACACGTACAGCTTGGAACCATATATATTATAGCACGGCTGCCATTTACAGTCAGTCTCCATTGGAGTTGGAAGTTGGCAAACATGTATTAAGCTGTCTTCCCAAGAAGCCACAGCAGCCAGATAAATTGGATGTTCCACCGAACTGCTATTTTATTCAGCCAGTAAGGGGAAGGCGGTGGCCTACAAAATCTCATTGGTCGCTGCTGCTGCCGACATTTTTTTAAAAAGGTACGCTCAGTTGTTTCATGGAGAACATGAAGGTAGCTACTTACAATTCAGGCAGTAGGTTCAGTTCTTGGAGGTTGGGGAATGCTTAAGGGCAAGGCCTTATGTCTGATCATATTGGCTGCTTCCAACTGTACCTACCGCAAGCAGACGATCAGTGGATACAATGCTGCGAGCTGGGAAAAAAGCCTAGAATAATCCACGGCAGGCAGGCAAGCAAAATGTAAATAACGGGATTGGTTAGCTGCGCTAAAATTCTTGCTTGTACCTGAAAAAGGTTTCACCTGCAACGCGGCCTTCTACTGGTTTTTGCGACGTGACATTCACTGACAAGGCACAGGCGCTGGTAGGTTTCTGCGAGCACCCACAATACAGCGTTGCAGTCTTCAAATCTGTGCAGAACTCTTTTTTTTACCTAAAATTAGCAAGATTCGCTTAAAACTCTTGTGGGTGTATTATAGCCTTCTCCTGAGAAGACATTCATAGCGATACTAAGAATAATAAAGATAAAAAGCATCATAGGCTGAAGAAATTATACGCAGGGTACGTCATTTTTTAGCCTTCCATAACTATATAGCTATATATGCATACATCCATATATTTAGCTAGATATCCATAAAAATCTATATCGATATATATGTATTTCTATATATTTATATAGATATTTATCTATACACAGGGACAGATAGATAGATAGATAGATAGATAGATAGATAGATAGATAGACAGAGACTGTATGCAATAAGCCTGGATGTCTGACAGTTAAAGCTGCATTGTGATGTCATTAAGGCTCTATTATGACACGTACAGCTTGGAACCATATATATTATAGCACGGCTGCCATTTACAGTCAGTCTCCATTGGAGTTGGAAGTTGGCAAACATGTATTAAGCTGTCTTCCCAAGAAGCCACAGCAGCCAGATAAATTGGATGTTCCACCGAACTGCTATTTTATTCAGCCAGTAAGGGGAAGGCGGTGGCCTACAAAATCTCATTGGTCGCTGCTGCTGCCGACATTTTTTTAAAAAGGTACGCTCAGTTGTTTCATGGAGAACATGAAGGTAGCTACTTACAATTCAGGCAGGTAGGTTCAGTTCTTGGAGGTTGGGGAATGCTTAAGGGCAAGGCCTTATA
>NW_027102510.1:0-109103 GCF_035609145.1 Eleutherodactylus coqui | reverse complement strand
TTTTACATTGCTTTGAGATAAGGCAAAAGTTTCCCCCCCTCCATGAAACCAATAAAACCTATATTGAATAAAATAAAAATGATGCAGTTACCGGTAGTTCTGCAGCTTCTTGGTGGAAATAAAGACCATCTCCCGTCTCCCAGCTGCAGCAGAGACTGACTGAAATGGCTGCCAAGCCCGGTATTAATGCTTCTAAATTGATGACATCACAAAGGAGTGACATCGTCAGCCTTCCAAACACCTGGCTCAATTGCATACAGTATGTATGTATGTATGCATGTATGTGAGTGAGTCTATCTATCTATCTATCTATCTATCTATCTATCTATCTTATTAATTATGTAGAATATAGATATGGATTATTTCTAAATTACAGATTTTGTAGATATAGATTAAAGATAGATTTAAGATTGTGTGTGTGTGTGTGTGTGTGTGTGTGTGTGTGTGTGTGTGTGTGTGTGTGTATATATAATGTATATATGTAAAAAAAAATATAAAATCTGTAGTTATGTATGTATGTATGTATGGCGGGCGGGCAAAAAAGGCCTGCTGTATGTTTTTAAGTTCTTCGGATGACCATGCCGCTCTAATATTCTCCTTACTAGGGTCTACTAATGCTGGCCCAGGGGAAGGCAATAAAGCCCTATGGGGCCGAAGCCAATTTCCCTTATTTTAGGTTAAAAGTTTCCATCCGTCCCCACTGGAAATGCGGCCGGCCGAAGAGATCCCTCCAACCGACCGACCGACGCACCTTCAGAGACAAACTAGTGCTTGCTTCTAGTGTCATCGCCGGCTTAACCATCCTTTGTAGGGAGCTGACGAGTCCTGCAGTAGCAGCAGCAGCAGGCTCTGCAAGCCTAGGATGCGTGAGCACGGTGCAAGAGGAAGGACTGAGGGTGTGAGGCTGGGCGCGGTTGAGAAGGCGTGGGGCGGGGCTATGGAAAGTTTTAATAGCTCTCCCAGCTGCCTGGGTGCATTGTGGGTGCGCCCAGAGTGCTGGCTGAGCGTGTTGCCTCAAGCCTTGGAAGTGGAGTTGGGCGGGCCGGGCTACAGGTGAAACCCATTTCGGGTTATCGCTTCTCGGCCTTTTGGCTAAGATCAAGTGTAGTATCTGTTCTTATCAGTTTAATATCTGATACGTCCCCTATCTGGGGACCATATATTAAATGGATTTTTAGAACAGGGAGCTGGAAAAAGAGCTTGCTCTGTCCACTCCACGCATTGACCTGGTATTGCAGTACCTCCAGGACCGGTGCACCCCCTTTCCTACAGCAGTTTCCAAAAGCAGAAAAACAAAACCGACGAGCAAGAGGTGCAGCGCAGCTGTGGCGGCGGCTGCTGCTACCACCCAAGCACTTTGATTGACACTCAGCCCGTCTGCTCGCAACATTGTATCCACTGAGCAGCTGCGTCTGCCAGAGTGTGCACAGCACAGGTACAACTGGAAGCAAAACACACACACACACACACACCAGTTCATATGGCAGCCGCACTCTATAGTTCGTACCTACCGCTGCGCTAATAGCCAAGTTGGAAACATCGGGCAGGCACAGCGTATCCTGGCAGCCTGCGTCTGTATGCTCCACGTATTCGGGTCATGGGTGTATGTGCAGGGGGCCCGGAGCCCTAGGGGGCCCATAAAGTCTCTCTTCCCCACATTGTAAACCAATGCTATCAATGACGCTTTATAGTTTGGGGGCCCAGTTCCAGACTTTGTACTGGGGCCCCGCAGCTTCAAGTTACACCTCCGGATCAGGATAATGCTAGGCCATTCCAACCAGCCTGTGTGTGTGACCTGCAGTCGCTGGTAGTCGAAAAGCGGCCGGCCCCGGATGCGCGCTTCAGAGTGGACAGACAGCAGCGGACCCCCAATCACACAGGCCCAAGGCTTGCTATGTAGCACGGAATACCTCATTGGACTGCAGCACTCCACGCGGGCTGAGATACACGCTCCACGTGGGATGGGCAGTATTCGTCCATGAAGATCCAGGCCAACGTTTAGAGATGGAGCAACACTCGGGGAGCAAAGAACTCCAACGAACGGACGCCTACTTTACAAGGATGTATTGCTTTATTCAATGCATGGACACAGAAACAGTTCAACCGCTCGATTACAGACCGCAGTCAATACAGTAAAGAAAGAAATGTGTCTGTTTAATGTAAACTTGCATGGAGCTCGTTTGTCAGCCACTGACTGAATGCTGCTGCTGCATGTCTAAAACGTGGTCTGACGTTACACGCACCACCAGGGATAAGGCCTTGCCTATAAGCATTCCCCAGCTGGCAAAAACCGAACCTCCCTGCCTATTCCTCACCATGGAAGAACGGAACCTACCTTTTTTTTAAAAAAAGAAAGCCACAGCAGCAGCCAACTCGATTTTGGTAGGCCGCTGTCTCCCCCTTGTGTGCTGCATAAAAAATGCACTCCACTAAAAATAGCAATGATCCACGAAATAGAGCGTATGGAGAGAATGAGGCTTCCAGATGAGCCGTCAGGCTATGATAAATTGTATCACACCTGGGCGATATGGATAGATGCCCGGAGCTCACCCCTATTTACCAAGTGGTTACAGACAGGGACATGTGAGTAACACGTTTAAACCACAATCGTAAAGAGAAACAACAATTCCGGAGCCCGCCCCCCCCCCCTTTTTGTTTTATTTTTTCTTTCTCCCGTGTCATAGATACCTACCCCCCCCTTACCCTCCCCTCATTCCCCTGTTTGTAGACCTTATAAAATATCACAGACAAACATGATATAGTTCAACTCGAAATTGATTTATTAAGTTTCATTGTCAAAGTTAATTTTACATTGCTTTGAGATAAGGCAAAAGTTTCCCCCCCTCCATGAAACCAATAAAACCTATATTGAATAAAATAAAAATGATGCAGTTACCGGTAGTTCTGCAGCTTCTTGGTGGAAATAAAGACCATCTCCCGTCTCCCAGCTGCAGCAGAGACTGACTGAAATGGCTGCCAAGCCCGGTATTAATGCTTCTAAATTGATGACATCACAAAGGAGTGACATCGTCAGCCTTCCAAACACCTGGCTCAATTGCATACAGTATGTATGTATGTATGCATGTATGTGAGTGAGTCTATCTATCTATCTATCTATCTATCTATCTATCTATCTTTATTAATTATGTAGAATATAGATATGGATTATTTCTAAATTACAGATTTTGTAGATATAGATTAAAGATAGATTTAAGATTGTGTGTGTGTGTGTGTGTGTGTGTGTGTGTGTGTGTGTGTGTGTATATATAATGTATATATGTAAAAAAAAATATAAAATCTGTAGTTATGTATGTATGTATGTATGGCGGGCGGGCAAAAAAGGCCTGCTGTATGTTTTTAAGTTCTTCGGATGACCATGCCGCTCTAATATTCTCCTTACTAGGGTCTACTAATGCTGGCCCAGGGGAAGGCAATAAAGCCCTATGGGGCCGAAGCCAATTTCCCTTATTTTAGGTTAAAAGTTTCCATCCGTCCCCACTGGAAATGCGGCCGGCCGAAGAGATCCCTCCAACCGACCGACCGACGCACCTTCAGAGACAAACTAGTGCTTGCTTCTAGTGTCATCGCCGGCTTAACCATCCTTTGTAGGGAGCTGACGAGTCCTGCAGTAGCAGCAGCAGCAGGCTCTGCAAGCCTAGGATGCGTGAGCACGGTGCAAGAGGAAGGACTGAGGGTGTGAGGCTGGGCGCGGTTGAGAAGGCGTGGGGCGGGGCTATGGAAAGTTTTAATAGCTCTCCCAGCTGCCTGGGTGCATTGTGGGTGCGCCCAGAGTGCTGGCTGAGCGTGTTGCCTCAAGCCTTGGAAGTGGAGTTGGGCGGGCCGGGCTACAGGTGAAACCCATTTCGGGTTATCGCTTCTCGGCCTTTTGGCTAAGATCAAGTGTAGTATCTGTTCTTATCAGTTTAATATCTGATACGTCCCCTATCTGGGGACCATATATTAAATGGATTTTTAGAACAGGGAGCTGGAAAAAGAGCTTGCTCTGTCCACTCCACGCATTGACCTGGTATTGCAGTACCTCCAGGACCGGTGCACCCCCTTTCCTACAGCAGTTTCCAAAAGCAGAAAAACAAAACCGACGAGCAAGAGGTGCAGCGCAGCTGTGGCGGCGGCTGCTGCTACCACCCAAGCACTTTGATTGACACTCAGCCCGTCTGCTCGCAACATTGTATCCACTGAGCAGCTGCGTCTGCCAGAGTGTGCACAGCACAGGTACAACTGGAAGCAAAACACACACACACACACACACCAGTTCATATGGCAGCCGCACTCTATAGTTCGTACCTACCGCTGCGCTAATAGCCAAGTTGGAAACATCGGGCAGGCACAGCGTATCCTGGCAGCCTGCGTCTGTATGCTCCACGTATTCGGGTCATGGGTGTATGTGCAGGGGGCCCGGAGCCCTAGGGGGCCCATAAAGTCTCTCTTCCCCACATTGTAAACCAATGCTATCAATGACGCTTTATAGTTTGGGGGCCCAGTTCCAGACTTTGTACTGGGGCCCCGCAGCTTCAAGTTACACCTCCGGATCAGGATAATGCTAGGCCATTCCAACCAGCCTGTGTGTGTGACCTGCAGTCGCTGGTAGTCGAAAAGCGGGCTTCAGAGTGGACAGACAGCAGCGGACCCCCAATCACACAGGCCCAAGGCTTGCTATGTAGCACGGAATACCTCATTGGACTGCAGCACTCCACGCGGGCTGAGATACACGCTCCACGTGGGATGGGCAGTATTCGTCCATGAAGATCCAGGCCAACGTTTAGAGATGGAGCAACACTCGGGGAGCAAAGAACTCCAACGAACGGACGCCTACTTTACAAGGATGTATTGCTTTATTCAATGCATGGACACAGAAACAGTTCAACCGCTCGATTACAGACCGCAGTCAATACAGTAAAGAAAGAAATGTGTCTGTTTAATGTAAACTTGCATGGAGCTCGTTTGTCAGCCACTGACTGAATGCTGCTGCTGCATGTCTAAAACGTGGTCTGACGTTACACGCACCACCAGGGATAAGGCCTTGCCTATAAGCATTCCCCAGCTGGCAAAAACCGAACCTCCCTGCCTATTCCTCACCATGGAAGAACGGAACCTACCTTTTTTTTAAAAAAAGAAAGCCACAGCAGCAGCCAACTCGATTTTGGTAGGCCGCTGTCTCCCCCTTGTGTGCTGCATAAAAAATGCACTCCACTAAAAATAGCAATGATCCACGAAATAGAGCGTATGGAGAGAATGAGGCTTCCAGATGAGCCGTCAGGCTATGATAAATTGTATCACACCTGGGCGATATGGATAGATGCCCGGAGCTCACCCCTATTTACCAAGTGGTTACAGACAGGGACATGTGAGTAACACGTTTAAACCACAATCGTAAAGAGAAACAACAATTCCGGAGCCCGCCCCCCCCCCCCTTTTTGTTTTATTTTTTCTTTCTCCCGTGTCATAGATACCTACCCCCCCCTTACCCTCCCCTCATTCCCCTGTTTGTAGACCTTATAAAATATCACAGACAAACATGATATAGTTCAACTCGAAATTGATTTATTAAGTTTCATTGTCAAAGTTAATTTTACATTGCTTTGAGATAAGGCAAAAGTTTCCCCCCCTCCATGAAACCAATAAAACCTATATTGAATAAAATAAAAATGATGCAGTTACCGGTAGTTCTGCAGCTTCTTGGTGGAAATAAAGACCATCTCCCGTCTCCCAGCTGCAGCAGAGACTGACTGAAATGGCTGCCAAGCCCGGTATTAATGCTTCTAAATTGATGACATCACAAAGGAGTGACATCGTCAGCCTTCCAAACACCTGGCTCAATTGCATACAGTATGTATGTATGTATGCATGTATGTGAGTGAGTCTATCTATCTATCTATCTATCTATCTATCTATCTATCTATCTTTATTAATTATGTAGAATATAGATATGGATTATTTCTAAATTACAGATTTTGTAGATATAGATTAAAGATAGATTTAAGATTGTGTGTGTGTGTGTGTGTGTGTGTGTGTGTGTGTGTGTGTGTGTGTGTATATATAATGTATATATGTAAAAAAAAATATAAAATCTGTAGTTATGTATGTATGTATGTATGGCGGGCGGGCAAAAAAGGCCTGCTGTATGTTTTTAAGTTCTTCGGATGACCATGCCGCTCTAATATTCTCCTTACTAGGGTCTACTAATGCTGGCCCAGGGGAAGGCAATAAAGCCCTATGGGGCCGAAGCCAATTTCCCTTATTTTAGGTTAAAAGTTTCCATCCGTCCCCACTGGAAATGCGGCCGGCCGAAGAGATCCCTCCAACCGACCGACCGACGCACCTTCAGAGACAAACTAGTGCTTGCTTCTAGTGTCATCGCCGGCTTAACCATCCTTTGTAGGGAGCTGACGAGTCCTGCAGTAGCAGCAGCAGCAGGCTCTGCAAGCCTAGGATGCGTGAGCACGGTGCAAGAGGAAGGACTGAGGGTGTGAGGCTGGGCGCGGTTGAGAAGGCGTGGGGCGGGGCTATGGAAAGTTTTAATAGCTCTCCCAGCTGCCTGGGTGCATTGTGGGTGCGCCCAGAGTGCTGGCTGAGCGTGTTGCCTCAAGCCTTGGAAGTGGAGTTGGGCGGGCCGGGCTACAGGTGAAACCCATTTCGGGTTATCGCTTCTCGGCCTTTTGGCTAAGATCAAGTGTAGTATCTGTTCTTATCAGTTTAATATCTGATACGTCCCCTATCTGGGGACCATATATTAAATGGATTTTTAGAACAGGGAGCTGGAAAAAGAGCTTGCTCTGTCCACTCCACGCATTGACCTGGTATTGCAGTACCTCCAGGACCGGTGCACCCCCTTTCCTACAGCAGTTTCCAAAAGCAGAAAAACAAAACCGACGAGCAAGAGGTGCAGCGCAGCTGTGGCGGCGGCTGCTGCTACCACCCAAGCACTTTGATTGACACTCAGCCCGTCTGCTCGCAACATTGTATCCACTGATCAGCTGCGTCTGCCAGAGTGTGCACAGCACAGGTACAACTGGAAGCAAAACACACACACACACACACACCAGTTCATATGGCAGCCGCACTCTATAGTTCGTACCTACCGCTGCGCTAATAGCCAAGTTGGAAACATCGGGCAGGCACAGCGTATCCTGGCAGCCTGCGTCTGTATGCTCCACGTATTCGGGTCATGGGTGTATGTGCAGGGGGCCCGGAGCCCTAGGGGGCCCATAAAGTCTCTCTTCCCCACATTGTAAACCAATGCTATCAATGACGCTTTATAGTTTGGGGGCCCAGTTCCAGACTTTGTACTGGGGCCCCGCAGCTTCAAGTTACACCTCCGGATCAGGATAATGCTAGGCCATTCCAACCAGCCTGTGTGTGTGACCTGCAGTCGCTGGTAGTCGAAAAGCGGCCGGCCCCGGATGCGCGCTTCAGAGTGGACAGACAGCAGCGGACCCCCAATCACACAGGCCCAAGGCTTGCTATGTAGCACGGAATACCTCATTGGACTGCAGCACTCCACGCGGGCTGAGATACACGCTCCACGTGGGATGGGCAGTATTCGTCCATGAAGATCCAGGCCAACGTTTAGAGATGGAGCAACACTCGGGGAGCAAAGAACTCCAACGAACGGACGCCTACTTTACAAGGATGTATTGCTTTATTCAATGCATGGACACAGAAACAGTTCAACCGCTCGATTACAGACCGCAGTCAATACAGTAAAGAAAGAAATGTGTCTGTTTAATGTAAACTTGCATGGAGCTCGTTTGTCAGCCACTGACTGAATGCTGCTGCTGCATGTCTAAAACGTGGTCTGACGTTACACGCACCACCAGGGATAAGGCCTTGCCTATAAGCATTCCCCAGCTGGCAAAAACCGAACCTCCCTGCCTATTCCTCACCATGGAAGAACGGAACCTACCTTTTTTTTAAAAAAAGAAAGCCACAGCAGCAGCCAACTCGATTTTGGTAGGCCGCTGTCTCCCCCTTGTGTGCTGCATAAAAAATGCACTCCACTAAAAATAGCAATGATCCACGAAATAGAGCGTATGGAGAGAATGAGGCTTCCAGATGAGCCGTCAGGCTATGATAAATTGTATCACACCTGGGCGATATGGATAGATGCCCGGAGCTCACCCCTATTTACCAAGTGGTTACAGACAGGGACATGTGAGTAACACGTTTAAACCACAATCGTAAAGAGAAACAACAATTCCGGAGCCCGCCCCCCCCCCCCTTTTTGTTTTATTTTTTCTTTCTCCCGTGTCATAGATACCTACCCCCCCCTTACCCTCCCCTCATTCCCCTGTTTGTAGACCTTATAAAATATCACAGACAAACATGATATAGTTCAACTCGAAATTGATTTATTAAGTTTCATTGTCAAAGTTAATTTTACATTGCTTTGAGATAAGGCAAAAGTTTCCCCCCCTCCATGAAACCAATAAAACCTATATTGAATAAAATAAAAATGATGCAGTTACCGGTAGTTCTGCAGCTTCTTGGTGGAAATAAAGACCATCTCCCGTCTCCCAGCTGCAGCAGAGACTGACTGAAATGGCTGCCAAGCCCGGTATTAATGCTTCTAAATTGATGACATCACAAAGGAGTGACATCGTCAGCCTTCCAAACACCTGGCTCAATTGCATACAGTATGTATGTATGTATGCATGTATGTGAGTGAGTCTATCTATCTATCTATCTATCTATCTATCTATCTATCTATCTATTAATTATGTAGAATATAGATATGGATTATTTCTAAATTACAGATTTTGTAGATATAGATTAAAGATAGATTTAAGATTGTGTGTGTGTGTGTGTGTGTGTGTGTGTGTGTGTGTGTGTGTGTGTATATATAATGTATATATGTAAAAAAAAATATAAAATCTGTAGTTATGTATGTATGTATGTATGGCGGGCGGGCAAAAAAGGCCTGCTGTATGTTTTTAAGTTCTTCGGATGACCATGCCGCTCTAATATTCTCCTTACTAGGGTCTACTAATGCTGGCCCAGGGGAAGGCAATAAAGCCCTATGGGGCCGAAGCCAATTTCCCTTATTTTAGGTTAAAAGTTTCCATCCGTCCCCACTGGAAATGCGGCCGGCCGAAGAGATCCCTCCAACCGACCGACCGACGCACCTTCAGAGACAAACTAGTGCTTGCTTCTAGTGTCATCGCCGGCTTAACCATCCTTTGTAGGGAGCTGACGAGTCCTGCAGTAGCAGCAGCAGCAGGCTCTGCAAGCCTAGGATGCGTGAGCACGGTGCAAGAGGAAGGACTGAGGGTGTGAGGCTGGGCGCGGTTGAGAAGGCGTGGGGCGGGGCTATGGAAAGTTTTAATAGCTCTCCCAGCTGCCTGGGTGCATTGTGGGTGCGCCCAGAGTGCTGGCTGAGCGTGTTGCCTCAAGCCTTGGAAGTGGAGTTGGGCGGGCCGGGCTACAGGTGAAACCCATTTCGGGTTATCGCTTCTCGGCCTTTTGGCTAAGATCAAGTGTAGTATCTGTTCTTATCAGTTTAATATCTGATACGTCCCCTATCTGGGGACCATATATTAAATGGATTTTTAGAACAGGGAGCTGGAAAAAGAGCTTGCTCTGTCCACTCCACGCATTGACCTGGTATTGCAGTACCTCCAGGACCGGTGCACCCCCTTTCCTACAGCAGTTTCCAAAAGCAGAAAAACAAAACCGACGAGCAAGAGGTGCAGCGCAGCTGTGGCGGCGGCTGCTGCTACCACCCAAGCACTTTGATTGACACTCAGCCCGTCTGCTCGCAACATTGTATCCACTGAGCAGCTGCGTCTGCCAGAGTGTGCACAGCACAGGTACAACTGGAAGCAAAACACACACACACACACACACCAGTTCATATGGCAGCCGCACTCTATAGTTCGTACCTACCGCTGCGCTAATAGCCAAGTTGGAAACATCGGGCAGGCACAGCGTATCCTGGCAGCCTGCGTCTGTATGCTCCACGTATTCGGGTCATGGGTGTATGTGCAGGGGGCCCGGAGCCCTAGGGGGCCCATAAAGTCTCTCTTCCCCACATTGTAAACCAATGCTATCAATGACGCTTTATAGTTTGGGGGCCCAGTTCCAGACTTTGTACTGGGGCCCCGCAGCTTCAAGTTACACCTCCGGATCAGGATAATGCTAGGCCATTCCAACCAGCCTGTGTGTGTGACCTGCAGTCGCTGGTAGTCGAAAAGCGGCCGGCCCCGGATGCGCGCTTCAGAGTGGACAGACAGCAGCGGACCCCCAATCACACAGGCCCAAGGCTTGCTATGTAGCACGGAATACCTCATTGGACTGCAGCACTCCACGCGGGCTGAGATACACGCTCCACGTGGGATGGGCAGTATTCGTCCATGAAGATCCAGGCCAACGTTTAGAGATGGAGCAACACTCGGGGAGCAAAGAACTCCAACGAACGGACGCCTACTTTACAAGGATGTATTGCTTTATTCAATGCATGGACACAGAAACAGTTCAACCGCTCGATTACAGACCGCAGTCAATACAGTAAAGAAAGAAATGTGTCTGTTTAATGTAAACTTGCATGGAGCTCGTTTGTCAGCCACTGACTGAATGCTGCTGCTGCATGTCTAAAACGTGGTCTGACGTTACACGCACCACCAGGGATAAGGCCTTGCCTATAAGCATTCCCCAGCTGGCAAAAACCGAACCTCCCTGCCTATTCCTCACCATGGAAGAACGGAACCTACCTTTTTTTTAAAAAAAGAAAGCCACAGCAGCAGCCAACTCGATTTTGGTAGGCCGCTGTCTCCCCCTTGTGTGCTGCATAAAAAATGCACTCCACTAAAAATAGCAATGATCCACGAAATAGAGCGTATGGAGAGAATGAGGCTTCCAGATGAGCCGTCAGGCTATGATAAATTGTATCACACCTGGGCGATATGGATAGATGCCCGGAGCTCACCCCTATTTACCAAGTGGTTACAGACAGGGACATGTGAGTAACACGTTTAAACCACAATCGTAAAGAGAAACAACAATTCCGGAGCCCGCCCCCCCCCCCTTTTTGTTTTATTTTTTCTTTCTCCCGTGTCATAGATACCTACCCCCCCCTTACCCTCCCCTCATTCCCCTGTTTGTAGACCTTATAAAATATCACAGACAAACATGATATAGTTCAACTCGAAATTGATTTATTAAGTTTCATTGTCAAAGTTAATTTTACATTGCTTTGAGATAAGGCAAAAGTTTCCCCCCCTCCATGAAACCAATAAAACCTATATTGAATAAAATAAAAATGATGCAGTTACCGGTAGTTCTGCAGCTTCTTGGTGGAAATAAAGACCATCTCCCGTCTCCCAGCTGCAGCAGAGACTGACTGAAATGGCTGCCAAGCCCGGTATTAATGCTTCTAAATTGATGACATCACAAAGGAGTGACATCGTCAGCCTTCCAAACACCTGGCTCAATTGCATACAGTATGTATGTATGTATGCATGTATGTGAGTGAGTCTATCTATCTATCTATCTATCTATCTATCTATCTATCTATTATTATTATTATGTAGAATATAGATATGGATTATTTCTAAATTACAGATTTTGTAGATATAGATTAAAGATAGATTTAAGATTGTGTGTGTGTGTGTGTGTGTGTGTGTGTGTGTGTGTGTGTGTGTGTGTGTGTGTATATATAATGTATATATGTAAAAAAAAATATAAAATCTGTAGTTATGTATGTATGTATGTATGGCGGGCGGGCAAAAAAGGCCTGCTGTATGTTTTTAAGTTCTTCGGATGACCATGCCGCTCTAATATTCTCCTTACTAGGGTCTACTAATGCTGGCCCAGGGGAAGGCAATAAAGCCCTATGGGGCCGAAGCCAATTTCCCTTATTTTAGGTTAAAAGTTTCCATCCGTCCCCACTGGAAATGCGGCCGGCCGAAGAGATCCCTCCAACCGACCGACCGACGCACCTTCAGAGACAAACTAGTGCTTGCTTCTAGTGTCATCGCCGGCTTAACCATCCTTTGTAGGGAGCTGACGAGTCCTGCAGTAGCAGCAGCAGCAGGCTCTGCACCTAGGATGCGTGAGCACGGTGCAAGAGGAAGGACTGAGGGTGTGAGGCTGGGCGCGGTTGAGAAGGCGTGGGGCGGGGCTATGGAAAGTTTTAATAGCTCTCCCAGCTGCCTGGGTGCATTGTGGGTGCGCCCAGAGTGCTGGCTGAGCGTGTTGCCTCAAGCCTTGGAAGTGGAGTTGGGCGGGCCGGGCTACAGGTGAAACCCATTTCGGGTTATCGCTTCTCGGCCTTTTGGCTAAGATCAAGTGTAGTATCTGTTCTTATCAGTTTAATATCTGATACGTCCCCTATCTGGGGACCATATATTAAATGGATTTTTAGAACAGGGAGCTGGAAAAAGAGCTTGCTCTGTCCACTCCACGCATTGACCTGGTATTGCAGTACCTCCAGGACCGGTGCACCCCCTTTCCTACAGCAGTTTCCAAAAGCAGAAAAACAAAACCGACGAGCAAGAGGTGCAGCGCAGCTGTGGCGGCGGCTGCTGCTACCACCCAAGCACTTTGATTGACACTCAGCCCGTCTGCTCGCAACATTGTATCCACTGAGCAGCTGCGTCTGCCAGAGTGTGCACAGCACAGGTACAACTGGAAGCAAACACACACACACACACACACACACACACCAGTTCATATGGCAGCCGCACTCTATAGTTCGTACCTACCGCTGCGCTAATAGCCAAGTTGGAAACATCGGGCAGGCACAGCGTATCCTGGCAGCCTGCGTCTGTATGCTCCACGTATTCGGGTCATGGGTGTATGTGCAGGGGGCCCGGAGCCCTAGGGGGCCCATAAAGTCTCTCTTCCCCACATTGTAAACCAATGCTATCAATGACGCTTTATAGTTTGGGGGCCCAGTTCCAGACTTTGTACTGGGGCCCCCAGCTTCAAGTTACACCTCCGGATCAGGATAATGCTAGGCCATTCCAACCAGCCTGTGTGTGTGACCTGCAGTCGCTGGTAGTCGAAAAGCGGCCGGCCCCGGATGCGCGCTTCAGAGTGGACAGACAGCAGCGGACCCCCAATCACACAGGCCCAAGGCTTGCTATGTAGCACGGAATACCTCATTGGACTGCAGCACTCCACGCGGGCTGAGATACACGCTCCACGTGGGATGGGCAGTATTCGTCCATGAAGATCCAGGCCAACGTTTAGAGATGGAGCAACACTCGGGGAGCAAAGAACTCCAACGAACGGACGCCTACTTTACAAGGATGTATTGCTTTATTCAATGCATGGACACAGAAACAGTTCAACCGCTCGATTACAGACCGCAGTCAATACAGTAAAGAAAGAAATGTGTCTGTTTAATGTAAACTTGCATGGAGCTCGTTTGTCAGCCACTGACTGAATGCTGCTGCTGCATGTCTAAAACGTGGTCTGACGTTACACGCACCACCAGGGATAAGGCCTTGCCTATAAGCATTCCCCAGCTGGCAAAAACCGAACCTCCCTGCCTATTCCTCACCATGGAAGAACGGAACCTACCTTTTTTTTAAAAAAAGAAAGCCACAGCAGCAGCCAACTCGATTTTGGTAGGCCGCTGTCTCCCCCTTGTGTGCTGCATAAAAAATGCACTCCACTAAAAATAGCAATGATCCACGAAATAGAGCGTATGGAGAGAATGAGGCTTCCAGATGAGCCGTCAGGCTATGATAAATTGTATCACACCTGGGCGATATGGATAGATGCCCGGAGCTCACCCCTATTTACCAAGTGGTTACAGACAGGGACATGTGAGTAACACGTTTAAACCACAATCGTAAAGAGAAACAACAATTCCGGAGCCCGCCCCCCCCCCCTTTTTGTTTTATTTTTTCTTTCTCCCGTGTCATAGATACCTACCCCCCCCTTACCCTCCCCTCATTCCCCTGTTTGTAGACCTTATAAAATATCACAGACAAACATGATATAGTTCAACTCGAAATTGATTTATTAAGTTTCATTGTCAAAGTTAATTTTACATTGCTTTGAGATAAGGCAAAAGTTTCCCCCCCTCCATGAAACCAATAAAACCTATATTGAATAAAATAAAAATGATGCAGTTACCGGTAGTTCTGCAGCTTCTTGGTGGAAATAAAGACCATCTCCCGTCTCCCAGCTGCAGCAGAGACTGACTGAAATGGCTGCCAAGCCCGGTATTAATGCTTCTAAATTGATGACATCACAAAGGAGTGACATCGTCAGCCTTCCAAACACCTGGCTCAATTGCATACAGTATGTATGTATGTATGCATGTATGTGAGTGAGTCTATCTATCTATCTATCTATCTATCTATCTATCTATCTTTATTAATTATGTAGAATATAGATATGGATTATTTCTAAATTACAGATTTTGTAGATATAGATTAAAGATAGATTTAAGATTGTGTGTGTGTGTGTGTGTGTGTGTGTGTGTGTGTGTGTGTGTGTGTGTGTGTGTATATATAATGTATATATGTAAAAAAAAATATAAAATCTGTAGTTATGTATGTATGTATGTATGGCGGGCGGGCAAAAAAGGCCTGCTGTATGTTTTTAAGTTCTTCGGATGACCATGCCGCTCTAATATTCTCCTTACTAGGGTCTACTAATGCTGGCCCAGGGGAAGGCAATAAAGCCCTATGGGGCCGAAGCCAATTTCCCTTATTTTAGGTTAAAAGTTTCCATCCGTCCCCACTGGAAATGCGGCCGGCCGAAGAGATCCCTCCAACCGACCGACCGACGCACCTTCAGAGACAAACTAGTGCTTGCTTCTAGTGTCATCGCCGGCTTAACCATCCTTTGTAGGGAGCTGACGAGTCCTGCAGTAGCAGCAGCAGCAGGCTCTGCAAGCCTAGGATGCGTGAGCACGGTGCAAGAGGAAGGACTGAGGGTGTGAGGCTGGGCGCGGTTGAGAAGGCGTGGGGCGGGGCTATGGAAAGTTTTAATAGCTCTCCCAGCTGCCTGGGTGCATTGTGGGTGCGCCCAGAGTGCTGGCTGAGCGTGTTGCCTCAAGCCTTGGAAGTGGAGTTGGGCGGGCCGGGCTACAGGTGAAACCCATTTCGGGTTATCGCTTCTCGGCCTTTTGGCTAAGATCAAGTGTAGTATCTGTTCTTATCAGTTTAATATCTGATACGTCCCCTATCTGGGGACCATATATTAAATGGATTTTTAGAACAGGGAGCTGGAAAAAGAGCTTGCTCTGTCCACTCCACGCATTGACCTGGTATTGCAGTACCTCCAGGACCGGTGCACCCCCTTTCCTACAGCAGTTTCCAAAAGCAGAAAAACAAAACCGACGAGCAAGAGGTGCAGCGCAGCTGTGGCGGCGGCTGCTGCTACCACCCAAGCACTTTGATTGACACTCAGCCCGTCTGCTCGCAACATTGTATCCACTGAGCAGCTGCGTCTGCCAGAGTGTGCACAGCACAGGTACAACTGGAAGCAAAACACACACACACACACACACCAGTTCATATGGCAGCCGCACTCTATAGTTCGTACCTACCGCTGCGCTAATAGCCAAGTTGGAAACATCGGGCAGGCACAGCGTATCCTGGCAGCCTGCGTCTGTATGCTCCACGTATTCGGGTCATGGGTGTATGTGCAGGGGGCCCGGAGCCCTAGGGGGCCCATAAAGTCTCTCTTCCCCACATTGTAAACCAATGCTATCAATGACGCTTTATAGTTTGGGGGCCCAGTTCCAGACTTTGTACTGGGGCCCCGCAGCTTCAAGTTACACCTCCGGATCAGGATAATGCTAGGCCATTCCAACCAGCCTGTGTGTGTGACCTGCAGTCGCTGGTAGTCGAAAAGCGGCCGGCCCCGGATGCGCGCTTCAGAGTGGACAGACAGCAGCGGACCCCCAATCACACAGGCCCAAGGCTTGCTATGTAGCACGGAATACCTCATTGGACTGCAGCACTCCACGCGGGCTGAGATACACGCTCCACGTGGGATGGGCAGTATTCGTCCATGAAGATCCAGGCCAACGTTTAGAGATGGAGCAACACTCGGGGAGCAAAGAACTCCAACGAACGGACGCCTACTTTACAAGGATGTATTGCTTTATTCAATGCATGGACACAGAAACAGTTCAACCGCTCGATTACAGACCGCAGTCAATACAGTAAAGAAAGAAATGTGTCTGTTTAATGTAAACTTGCATGGAGCTCGTTTGTCAGCCACTGACTGAATGCTGCTGCTGCATGTCTAAAACGTGGTCTGACGTTACACGCACCACCAGGGATAAGGCCTTGCCTATAAGCATTCCCCAGCTGGCAAAAACCGAACCTCCCTGCCTATTCCTCACCATGGAAGAACGGAACCTACCTTTTTTTTAAAAAAAGAAAGCCACAGCAGCAGCCAACTCGATTTTGGTAGGCCGCTGTCTCCCCCTTGTGTGCTGCATAAAAAATGCACTCCACTAAAAATAGCAATGATCCACGAAATAGAGCGTATGGAGAGAATGAGGCTTCCAGATGAGCCGTCAGGCTATGATAAATTGTATCACACCTGGGCGATATGGATAGATGCCCGGAGCTCACCCCTATTTACCAAGTGGTTACAGACAGGGACATGTGAGTAACACGTTTAAACCACAATCGTAAAGAGAAACAACAATTCCGGAGCCCGCCCCCCCCCCCTTTTTGTTTTATTTTTTCTTTCTCCCGTGTCATAGATACCTACCCCCCCCTTACCCTCCCCTCATTCCCCTGTTTGTAGACCTTATAAAATATCACAGACAAACATGATATAGTTCAACTCGAAATTGATTTATTAAGTTTCATTGTCAAAGTTAATTTTACATTGCTTTGAGATAAGGCAAAAGTTTCCCCCCCTCCATGAAACCAATAAAACCTATATTGAATAAAATAAAAATGATGCAGTTACCGGTAGTTCTGCAGCTTCTTGGTGGAAATAAAGACCATCTCCCGTCTCCCAGCTGCAGCAGAGACTGACTGAAATGGCTGCCAAGCCCGGTATTAATGCTTCTAAATTGATGACATCACAAAGGAGTGACATCGTCAGCCTTCCAAACACCTGGCTCAATTGCATACAGTATGTATGTATGTATGCATGTATGTGAGTGAGTCTATCTATCTATCTATCTATCTATCTATCTATCTATCTTTATTAATTATGTAGAATATAGATATGGATTATTTCTAAATTACAGATTTTGTAGATATAGATTAAAGATAGATTTAAGATTGTGTGTGTGTGTGTGTGTGTGTGTGTGTGTGTGTGTGTGTGTGTGTGTGTGTATATATAATGTATATATGTAAAAAAAAATATAAAATCTGTAGTTATGTATGTATGTATGTATGGCGGGCGGGCAAAAAAGGCCTGCTGTATGTTTTTAAGTTCTTCGGATGACCATGCCGCTCTAATATTCTCCTTACTAGGGTCTACTAATGCTGGCCCAGGGGAAGGCAATAAAGCCCTATGGGGCCGAAGCCAATTTCCCTTATTTTAGGTTAAAAGTTTCCATCCGTCCCCACTGGAAATGCGGCCGGCCGAAGAGATCCCTCCAACCGACCGACCGACGCACCTTCAGAGACAAACTAGTGCTTGCTTCTAGTGTCATCGCCGGCTTAACCATCCTTTGTAGGGAGCTGACGAGTCCTGCAGTAGCAGCAGCAGCAGGCTCTGCAAGCCTAGGATGCGTGAGCACGGTGCAAGAGGAAGGACTGAGGGTGTGAGGCTGGGCGCGGTTGAGAAGGCGTGGGGCGGGGCTATGGAAAGTTTTAATAGCTCTCCCAGCTGCCTGGGTGCATTGTGGGTGCGCCCAGAGTGCTGGCTGAGCGTGTTGCCTCAAGCCTTGGAAGTGGAGTTGGGCGGGCCGGGCTACAGGTGAAACCCATTTCGGGTTATCGCTTCTCGGCCTTTTGGCTAAGATCAAGTGTAGTATCTGTTCTTATCAGTTTAATATCTGATACGTCCCCTATCTGGGGACCATATATTAAATGGATTTTTAGAACAGGGAGCTGGAAAAAGAGCTTGCTCTGTCCACTCCACGCATTGACCTGGTATTGCAGTACCTCCAGGACCGGTGCACCCCCTTTCCTACAGCAGTTTCCAAAAGCAGAAAAACAAAACCGACGAGCAAGAGGTGCAGCGCAGCTGTGGCGGCGGCTGCTGCTACCACCCAAGCACTTTGATTGACACTCAGCCCGTCTGCTCGCAACATTGTATCCACTGAGCAGCTGCGTCTGCCAGAGTGTGCACAGCACAGGTACAACTGGAAGCAAAACACACACACACACACACACCAGTTCATATGGCAGCCGCACTCTATAGTTCGTACCTACCGCTGCGCTAATAGCCAAGTTGGAAACATCGGGCAGGCACAGCGTATCCTGGCAGCCTGCGTCTGTATGCTCCACGTATTCGGGTCATGGGTGTATGTGCAGGGGGCCCGGAGCCCTAGGGGGCCCATAAAGTCTCTCTTCCCCACATTGTAAACCAATGCTATCAATGACGCTTTATAGTTTGGGGGCCCAGTTCCAGACTTTGTACTGGGGCCCCGCAGCTTCAAGTTACACCTCCGGATCAGGATAATGCTAGGCCATTCCAACCAGCCTGTGTGTGTGACCTGCAGTCGCTGGTAGTCGAAAAGCGGCCGGCCCCGGATGCGCGCTTCAGAGTGGACAGACAGCAGCGGACCCCCAATCACACAGGCCCAAGGCTTGCTATGTAGCACGGAATACCTCATTGGACTGCAGCACTCCACGCGGGCTGAGATACACGCTCCACGTGGGATGGGCAGTATTCGTCCATGAAGATCCAGGCCAACGTTTAGAGATGGAGCAACACTCGGGGAGCAAAGAACTCCAACGAACGGACGCCTACTTTACAAGGATGTATTGCTTTATTCAATGCATGGACACAGAAACAGTTCAACCGCTCGATTACAGACCGCAGTCAATACAGTAAAGAAAGAAATGTGTCTGTTTAATGTAAACTTGCATGGAGCTCGTTTGTCAGCCACTGACTGAATGCTGCTGCTGCATGTCTAAAACGTGGTCTGACGTTACACGCACCACCAGGGATAAGGCCTTGCCTATAAGCATTCCCCAGCTGGCAAAAACCGAACCTCCCTGCCTATTCCTCACCATGGAAGAACGGAACCTACCTTTTTTTTAAAAAAAGAAAGCCACAGCAGCAGCCAACTCGATTTTGGTAGGCCGCTGTCTCCCCCTTGTGTGCTGCATAAAAAATGCACTCCACTAAAAATAGCAATGATCCACGAAATAGAGCGTATGGAGAGAATGAGGCTTCCAGATGAGCCGTCAGGCTATGATAAATTGTATCACACCTGGGCGATATGGATAGATGCCCGGAGCTCACCCCTATTTACCAAGTGGTTACAGACAGGGACATGTGAGTAACACGTTTAAACCACAATCGTAAAGAGAAACAACAATTCCGGAGCCCGCCCCCCCCCCCTTTTTGTTTTATTTTTTCTTTCTCCCGTGTCATAGATACCTACCCCCCCCTTACCCTCCCCTCATTCCCCTGTTTGTAGACCTTATAAAATATCACAGACAAACATGATATAGTTCAACTCGAAATTGATTTATTAAGTTTCATTGTCAAAGTTAATTTTACATTGCTTTGAGATAAGGCAAAAGTTTCCCCCCCTCCATGAAACCAATAAAACCTATATTGAATAAAATAAAAATGATGCAGTTACCGGTAGTTCTGCAGCTTCTTGGTGGAAATAAAGACCATCTCCCGTCTCCCAGCTGCAGCAGAGACTGACTGAAATGGCTGCCAAGCCCGGTATTAATGCTTCTAAATTGATGACATCACAAAGGAGTGACATCGTCAGCCTTCCAAACACCTGGCTCAATTGCATACAGTATGTATGTATGTATGCATGTATGTGAGTGAGTCTATCTATCTATCTATCTATCTATCTATCTATCTATCTATTAATTATGTAGAATATAGATATGGATTATTTCTAAATTACAGATTTTGTAGATATAGATTAAAGATAGATTTAAGATTGTGTGTGTGTGTGTGTGTGTGTGTGTGTGTGTGTGTGTGTGTGTGTGTGTGTGTATATATAATGTATATATGTAAAAAAAAATATAAAATCTGTAGTTATGTATGTATGTATGTATGGCGGGCGGGCAAAAAAGGCCTGCTGTATGTTTTTAAGTTCTTCGGATGACCATGCCGCTCTAATATTCTCCTTACTAGGGTCTACTAATGCTGGCCCAGGGGAAGGCAATAAAGCCCTATGGGGCCGAAGCCAATTTCCCTTATTTTAGGTTAAAAGTTTCCATCCGTCCCCACTGGAAATGCGGCCGGCCGAAGAGATCCCTCCAACCGACCGACCGACGCACCTTCAGAGACAAACTAGTGCTTGCTTCTAGTGTCATCGCCGGCTTAACCATCCTTTGTAGGGAGCTGACGAGTCCTGCAGTAGCAGCAGCAGCAGGCTCTGCAAGCCTAGGATGCGTGAGCACGGTGCAAGAGGAAGGACTGAGGGTGTGAGGCTGGGCGCGGTTGAGAAGGCGTGGGGCGGGGCTATGGAAAGTTTTAATAGCTCTCCCAGCTGCCTGGGTGCATTGTGGGTGCGCCCAGAGTGCTGGCTGAGCGTGTTGCCTCAAGCCTTGGAAGTGGAGTTGGGCGGGCCGGGCTACAGGTGAAACCCATTTCGGGTTATCGCTTCTCGGCCTTTTGGCTAAGATCAAGTGTAGTATCTGTTCTTATCAGTTTAATATCTGATACGTCCCCTATCTGGGGACCATATATTAAATGGATTTTTAGAACAGGGAGCTGGAAAAAGAGCTTGCTCTGTCCACTCCACGCATTGACCTGGTATTGCAGTACCTCCAGGACCGGTGCACCCCCTTTCCTACAGCAGTTTCCAAAAGCAGAAAAACAAAACCGACGAGCAAGAGGTGCAGCGCAGCTGTGGCGGCGGCTGCTGCTACCACCCAAGCACTTTGATTGACACTCAGCCCGTCTGCTCGCAACATTGTATCCACTGAGCAGCTGCGTCTGCCAGAGTGTGCACAGCACAGGTACAACTGGAAGCAAAACACACACACACACACACACCAGTTCATATGGCAGCCGCACTCTATAGTTCGTACCTACCGCTGCGCTAATAGCCAAGTTGGAAACATCGGGCAGGCACAGCGTATCCTGGCAGCCTGCGTCTGTATGCTCCACGTATTCGGGTCATGGGTGTATGTGCAGGGGGCCCGGAGCCCTAGGGGGCCCATAAAGTCTCTCTTCCCCACATTGTAAACCAATGCTATCAATGACGCTTTATAGTTTGGGGGCCCAGTTCCAGACTTTGTACTGGGGCCCCGCAGCTTCAAGTTACACCTCCGGATCAGGATAATGCTAGGCCATTCCAACCAGCCTGTGTGTGTGACCTGCAGTCGCTGGTAGTCGAAAAGCGGCCGGCCCCGGATGCGCGCTTCAGAGTGGACAGACAGCAGCGGACCCCCAATCACACAGGCCCAAGGCTTGCTATGTAGCACGGAATACCTCATTGGACTGCAGCACTCCACGCGGGCTGAGATACACGCTCCACGTGGGATGGGCAGTATTCGTCCATGAAGATCCAGGCCAACGTTTAGAGATGGAGCAACACTCGGGGAGCAAAGAACTCCAACGAACGGACGCCTACTTTACAAGGATGTATTGCTTTATTCAATGCATGTTCAACCGCTCGATTACAGACCGCAGTCAATACAGTAAAGAAAGAAATGTGTCTGTTTAATGTAAACTTGCATGGAGCTCGTTTGTCAGCCACTGACTGAATGCTGCTGCTGCATGTCTAAAACGTGGTCTGACGTTACACGCACCACCAGGGATAAGGCCTTGCCTATAAGCATTCCCCAGCTGGCAAAAACCGAACCTCCCTGCCTATTCCTCACCATGGAAGAACGGAACCTACCTTTTTTTTAAAAAAAGAAAGCCACAGCAGCAGCCAACTCGATTTTGGTAGGCCGCTGTCTCCCCCTTGTGTGCTGCATAAAAAATGCACTCCACTAAAAATAGCAATGATCCACGAAATAGAGCGTATGGAGAGAATGAGGCTTCCAGATGAGCCGTCAGGCTATGATAAATTGTATCACACCTGGGCGATATGGATAGATGCCCGGAGCTCACCCCTATTTACCAAGTGGTTACAGACAGGGACATGTGAGTAACACGTTTAAACCACAATCGTAAAGAGAAACAACAATTCCGGAGCCCGCCCCCCCCCCCTTTTTGTTTTATTTTTTCTTTCTCCCGTGTCATAGATACCTACCCCCCCCTTACCCTCCCCTCATTCCCCTGTTTGTAGACCTTATAAAATATCACAGACAAACATGATATAGTTCAACTCGAAATTGATTTATTAAGTTTCATTGTCAAAGTTAATTTTACATTGCTTTGAGATAAGGCAAAAGTTTCCCCCCCTCCATGAAACCAATAAAACCTATATTGAATAAAATAAAAATGATGCAGTTACCGGTAGTTCTGCAGCTTCTTGGTGGAAATAAAGACCATCTCCCGTCTCCCAGCTGCAGCAGAGACTGACTGAAATGGCTGCCAAGCCCGGTATTAATGCTTCTAAATTGATGACATCACAAAGGAGTGACATCGTCAGCCTTCCAAACACCTGGCTCAATTGCATACAGTATGTATGTATGTATGCATGTATGTGAGTGAGTCTATCTATCTATCTATCTATCTATCTATCTATCTATCTTTATTAATTATGTAGAATATAGATATGGATTATTTCTAAATTACAGATTTTGTAGATATAGATTAAAGATAGATTTAAGATTGTGTGTGTGTGTGTGTGTGTGTGTGTGTGTGTGTGTGTGTGTGTGTGTGTGTATATATAATGTATATATGTAAAAAAAAATATAAAATCTGTAGTTATGTATGTATGTATGTATGGCGGGCGGGCAAAAAAGGCCTGCTGTATGTTTTTAAGTTCTTCGGATGACCATGCCGCTCTAATATTCTCCTTACTAGGGTCTACTAATGCTGGCCCAGGGGAAGGCAATAAAGCCCTATGGGGCCGAAGCCAATTTCCCTTATTTTAGGTTAAAAGTTTCCATCCGTCCCCACTGGAAATGCGGCCGGCCGAAGAGATCCCTCCAACCGACCGACCGACGCACCTTCAGAGACAAACTAGTGCTTGCTTCTAGTGTCATCGCCGGCTTAACCATCCTTTGTAGGGAGCTGACGAGTCCTGCAGTAGCAGCAGCAGCAGGCTCTGCAAGCCTAGGATGCGTGAGCACGGTGCAAGAGGAAGGACTGAGGGTGTGAGGCTGGGCGCGGTTGAGAAGGCGTGGGGCGGGGCTATGGAAAGTTTTAATAGCTCTCCCAGCTGCCTGGGTGCATTGTGGGTGCGCCCAGAGTGCTGGCTGAGCGTGTTGCCTCAAGCCTTGGAAGTGGAGTTGGGCGGGCCGGGCTACAGGTGAAACCCATTTCGGGTTATCGCTTCTCGGCCTTTTGGCTAAGATCAAGTGTAGTATCTGTTCTTATCAGTTTAATATCTGATACGTCCCCTATCTGGGGACCATATATTAAATGGATTTTTAGAACAGGGAGCTGGAAAAAGAGCTTGCTCTGTCCACTCCACGCATTGACCTGGTATTGCAGTACCTCCAGGACCGGTGCACCCCCTTTCCTACAGCAGTTTCCAAAAGCAGAAAAACAAAACCGACGAGCAAGAGGTGCAGCGCAGCTGTGGCGGCGGCTGCTGCTACCACCCAAGCACTTTGATTGACACTCAGCCCGTCTGCTCGCAACATTGTATCCACTGAGCAGCTGCGTCTGCCAGAGTGTGCACAGCACAGGTACAACTGGAAGCAAAACACACACACACACACACACCAGTTCATATGGCAGCCGCACTCTATAGTTCGTACCTACCGCTGCGCTAATAGCCAAGTTGGAAACATCGGGCAGGCACAGCGTATCCTGGCAGCCTGCGTCTGTATGCTCCACGTATTCGGGTCATGGGTGTATGTGCAGGGGGCCCGGAGCCCTAGGGGGCCCATAAAGTCTCTCTTCCCCACATTGTAAACCAATGCTATCAATGACGCTTTATAGTTTGGGGGCCCAGTTCCAGACTTTGTACTGGGGCCCCGCAGCTTCAAGTTACACCTCCGGATCAGGATAATGCTAGGCCATTCCAACCAGCCTGTGTGTGTGACCTGCAGTCGCTGGTAGTCGAAAAGCGGCCGGCCCCGGATGCGCGCTTCAGAGTGGACAGACAGCAGCGGACCCCCAATCACACAGGCCCAAGGCTTGCTATGTAGCACGGAATACCTCATTGGACTGCAGCACTCCACGCGGGCTGAGATACACGCTCCACGTGGGATGGGCAGTATTCGTCCATGAAGATCCAGGCCAACGTTTAGAGATGGAGCAACACTCGGGGAGCAAAGAACTCCAACGAACGGACGCCTACTTTACAAGGATGTATTGCTTTATTCAATGCATGGACACAGAAACAGTTCAACCGCTCGATTACAGACCGCAGTCAATACAGTAAAGAAAGAAATGTGTCTGTTTAATGTAAACTTGCATGGAGCTCGTTTGTCAGCCACTGACTGAATGCTGCTGCTGCATGTCTAAAACGTGGTCTGACGTTACACGCACCACCAGGGATAAGGCCTTGCCTATAAGCATTCCCCAGCTGGCAAAAACCGAACCTCCCTGCCTATTCCTCACCATGGAAGAACGGAACCTACCTTTTTTTTAAAAAAAGAAAGCCACAGCAGCAGCCAACTCGATTTTGGTAGGCCGCTGTCTCCCCCTTGTGTGCTGCATAAAAAATGCACTCCACTAAAAATAGCAATGATCCACGAAATAGAGCGTATGGAGAGAATGAGGCTTCCAGATGAGCCGTCAGGCTATGATAAATTGTATCACACCTGGGCGATATGGATAGATGCCCGGAGCTCACCCCTATTTACCAAGTGGTTACAGACAGGGACATGTGAGTAACACGTTTAAACCACAATCGTAAAGAGAAACAACAATTCCGGAGCCCGCCCCCCCCCCCTTTTTGTTTTATTTTTTCTTTCTCCCGTGTCATAGATACCTACCCCCCCCTTACCCTCCCCTCATTCCCCTGTTTGTAGACCTTATAAAATATCACAGACAAACATGATATAGTTCAACTCGAAATTGATTTATTAAGTTTCATTGTCAAAGTTAATTTTACATTGCTTTGAGATAAGGCAAAAGTTTCCCCCCCTCCATGAAACCAATAAAACCTATATTGAATAAAATAAAAATGATGCAGTTACCGGTAGTTCTGCAGCTTCTTGGTGGAAATAAAGACCATCTCCCGTCTCCCAGCTGCAGCAGAGACTGACTGAAATGGCTGCCAAGCCCGGTATTAATGCTTCTAAATTGATGACATCACAAAGGAGTGACATCGTCAGCCTTCCAAACACCTGGCTCAATTGCATACAGTATGTATGTATGTATGCATGTATGTGAGTGAGTCTATCTATCTATCTATCTATCTATCTATCTATCTATCTTTATTAATTATGTAGAATATAGATATGGATTATTTCTAAATTACAGATTTTGTAGATATAGATTAAAGATAGATTTAAGATTGTGTGTGTGTGTGTGTGTGTGTGTGTGTGTGTGTGTGTGTGTGTGTGTGTGTATATATAATGTATATATGTAAAAAAAAATATAAAATCTGTAGTTATGTATGTATGTATGTATGGCGGGCGGGCAAAAAAGGCCTGCTGTATGTTTTTAAGTTCTTCGGATGACCATGCCGCTCTAATATTCTCCTTACTAGGGTCTACTAATGCTGGCCCAGGGGAAGGCAATAAAGCCCTATGGGGCCGAAGCCAATTTCCCTTATTTTAGGTTAAAAGTTTCCATCCGTCCCCACTGGAAATGCGGCCGGCCGAAGAGATCCCTCCAACCGACCGACCGACGCACCTTCAGAGACAAACTAGTGCTTGCTTCTAGTGTCATCGCCGGCTTAACCATCCTTTGTAGGGAGCTGACGAGTCCTGCAGTAGCAGCAGCAGCAGGCTCTGCAAGCCTAGGATGCGTGAGCACGGTGCAAGAGGAAGGACTGAGGGTGTGAGGCTGGGCGCGGTTGAGAAGGCGTGGGGCGGGGCTATGGAAAGTTTTAATAGCTCTCCCAGCTGCCTGGGTGCATTGTGGGTGCGCCCAGAGTGCTGGCTGAGCGTGTTGCCTCAAGCCTTGGAAGTGGAGTTGGGCGGGCCGGGCTACAGGTGAAACCCATTTCGGGTTATCGCTTCTCGGCCTTTTGGCTAAGATCAAGTGTAGTATCTGTTCTTATCAGTTTAATATCTGATACGTCCCCTATCTGGGGACCATATATTAAATGGATTTTTAGAACAGGGAGCTGGAAAAAGAGCTTGCTCTGTCCACTCCACGCATTGACCTGGTATTGCAGTACCTCCAGGACCGGTGCACCCCCTTTCCTACAGCAGTTTCCAAAAGCAGAAAAACAAAACCGACGAGCAAGAGGTGCAGCGCAGCTGTGGCGGCGGCTGCTGCTACCACCCAAGCACTTTGATTGACACTCAGCCCGTCTGCTCGCAACATTGTATCCACTGAGCAGCTGCGTCTGCCAGAGTGTGCACAGCACAGGTACAACTGGAAGCAAAACACACACACACACACACACCAGTTCATATGGCAGCCGCACTCTATAGTTCGTACCTACCGCTGCGCTAATAGCCAAGTTGGAAACATCGGGCAGGCACAGCGTATCCTGGCAGCCTGCGTCTGTATGCTCCACGTATTCGGGTCATGGGTGTATGTGCAGGGGGCCCGGAGCCCTAGGGGGCCCATAAAGTCTCTCTTCCCCACATTGTAAACCAATGCTATCAATGACGCTTTATAGTTTGGGGGCCCAGTTCCAGACTTTGTACTGGGGCCCCGCAGCTTCAAGTTACACCTCCGGATCAGGATAATGCTAGGCCATTCCAACCAGCCTGTGTGTGTGACCTGCAGTCGCTGGTAGTCGAAAAGCGGCCGGCCCCGGATGCGCGCTTCAGAGTGGACAGACAGCAGCGGACCCCCAATCACACAGGCCCAAGGCTTGCTATGTAGCACGGAATACCTCATTGGACTGCAGCACTCCACGCGGGCTGAGATACACGCTCCACGTGGGATGGGCAGTATTCGTCCATGAAGATCCAGGCCAACGTTTAGAGATGGAGCAACACTCGGGGAGCAAAGAACTCCAACGAACGGACGCCTACTTTACAAGGATGTATTGCTTTATTCAATGCATGGACACAGAAACAGTTCAACCGCTCGATTACAGACCGCAGTCAATACAGTAAAGAAAGAAATGTGTCTGTTTAATGTAAACTTGCATGGAGCTCGTTTGTCAGCCACTGACTGAATGCTGCTGCTGCATGTCTAAAACGTGGTCTGACGTTACACGCACCACCAGGGATAAGGCCTTGCCTATAAGCATTCCCCAGCTGGCAAAAACCGAACCTCCCTGCCTATTCCTCACCATGGAAGAACGGAACCTACCTTTTTTTTAAAAAAAGAAAGCCACAGCAGCAGCCAACTCGATTTTGGTAGGCCGCTGTCTCCCCCTTGTGTGCTGCATAAAAAATGCACTCCACTAAAAATAGCAATGATCCACGAAATAGAGCGTATGGAGAGAATGAGGCTTCCAGATGAGCCGTCAGGCTATGATAAATTGTATCACACCTGGGCGATATGGATAGATGCCCGGAGCTCACCCCTATTTACCAAGTGGTTACAGACAGGGACATGTGAGTAACACGTTTAAACCACAATCGTAAAGAGAAACAACAATTCCGGAGCCCGCCCCCCCCCCCTTTTTGTTTTATTTTTTCTTTCTCCCGTGTCATAGATACCTACCCCCCCCTTACCCTCCCCTCATTCCCCTGTTTGTAGACCTTATAAAATATCACAGACAAACATGATATAGTTCAACTCGAAATTGATTTATTAAGTTTCATTGTCAAAGTTAATTTTACATTGCTTTGAGATAAGGCAAAAGTTTCCCCCCCTCCATGAAACCAATAAAACCTATATTGAATAAAATAAAAATGATGCAGTTACCGGTAGTTCTGCAGCTTCTTGGTGGAAATAAAGACCATCTCCCGTCTCCCAGCTGCAGCAGAGACTGACTGAAATGGCTGCCAAGCCCGGTATTAATGCTTCTAAATTGATGACATCACAAAGGAGTGACATCGTCAGCCTTCCAAACACCTGGCTCAATTGCATACAGTATGTATGTATGTATGCATGTATGTGAGTGAGTCTATCTATCTATCTATCTATCTATCTATCTATCTATCTATTATTAATTATGTAGAATATAGATATGGATTATTTCTAAATTACAGATTTTGTAGATATAGATTAAAGATAGATTTAAGATTGTGTGTGTGTGTGTGTGTGTGTGTGTGTGTGTGTGTGTGTGTGTGTGTGTGTATATATAATGTATATATGTAAAAAAAAATATAAAATCTGTAGTTATGTATGTATGTATGTATGGCGGGCGGGCAAAAAAGGCCTGCTGTATGTTTTTAAGTTCTTCGGATGACCATGCCGCTCTAATATTCTCCTTACTAGGGTCTACTAATGCTGGCCCAGGGGAAGGCAATAAAGCCCTATGGGGCCGAAGCCAATTTCCCTTATTTTAGGTTAAAAGTTTCCATCCGTCCCCACTGGAAATGCGGCCGGCCGAAGAGATCCCTCCAACCGACCGACCGACGCACCTTCAGAGACAAACTAGTGCTTGCTTCTAGTGTCATCGCCGGCTTAACCATCCTTTGTAGGGAGCTGACGAGTCCTGCAGTAGCAGCAGCAGCAGGCTCTGCAAGCCTAGGATGCGTGAGCACGGTGCAAGAGGAAGGACTGAGGGTGTGAGGCTGGGCGCGGTTGAGAAGGCGTGGGGCGGGGCTATGGAAAGTTTTAATAGCTCTCCCAGCTGCCTGGGTGCATTGTGGGTGCGCCCAGAGTGCTGGCTGAGCGTGTTGCCTCAAGCCTTGGAAGTGGAGTTGGGCGGGCCGGGCTACAGGTGAAACCCATTTCGGGTTATCGCTTCTCGGCCTTTTGGCTAAGATCAAGTGTAGTATCTGTTCTTATCAGTTTAATATCTGATACGTCCCCTATCTGGGGACCATATATTAAATGGATTTTTAGAACAGGGAGCTGGAAAAAGAGCTTGCTCTGTCCACTCCACGCATTGACCTGGTATTGCAGTACCTCCAGGACCGGTGCACCCCCTTTCCTACAGCAGTTTCCAAAAGCAGAAAAACAAAACCGACGAGCAAGAGGTGCAGCGCAGCTGTGGCGGCGGCTGCTGCTACCACCCAAGCACTTTGATTGACACTCAGCCCGTCTGCTCGCAACATTGTATCCACTGAGCAGCTGCGTCTGCCAGAGTGTGCACAGCACAGGTACAACTGGAAGCAAAACACACACACACACACACACCAGTTCATATGGCAGCCGCACTCTATAGTTCGTACCTACCGCTGCGCTAATAGCCAAGTTGGAAACATCGGGCAGGCACAGCGTATCCTGGCAGCCTGCGTCTGTATGCTCCACGTATTCGGGTCATGGGTGTATGTGCAGGGGGCCCGGAGCCCTAGGGGGCCCATAAAGTCTCTCTTCCCCACATTGTAAACCAATGCTATCAATGACGCTTTATAGTTTGGGGGCCCAGTTCCAGACTTTGTACTGGGGCCCCGCAGCTTCAAGTTACACCTCCGGATCAGGATAATGCTAGGCCATTCCAACCAGCCTGTGTGTGTGACCTGCAGTCGCTGGTAGTCGAAAAGCGGCCGGCCCCGGATGCGCGCTTCAGAGTGGACAGACAGCAGCGGACCCCCAATCACACAGGCCCAAGGCTTGCTATGTAGCACGGAATACCTCATTGGACTGCAGCACTCCACGCGGGCTGAGATACACGCTCCACGTGGGATGGGCAGTATTCGTCCATGAAGATCCAGGCCAACGTTTAGAGATGGAGCAACACTCGGGGAGCAAAGAACTCCAACGAACGGACGCCTACTTTACAAGGATGTATTGCTTTATTCAATGCATGGACACAGAAACAGTTCAACCGCTCGATTACAGACCGCAGTCAATACAGTAAAGAAAGAAATGTGTCTGTTTAATGTAAACTTGCATGGAGCTCGTTTGTCAGCCACTGACTGAATGCTGCTGCTGCATGTCTAAAACGTGGTCTGACGTTACACGCACCACCAGGGATAAGGCCTTGCCTATAAGCATTCCCCAGCTGGCAAAAACCGAACCTCCCTGCCTATTCCTCACCATGGAAGAACGGAACCTACCTTTTTTTTAAAAAAAGAAAGCCACAGCAGCAGCCAACTCGATTTTGGTAGGCCGCTGTCTCCCCCTTGTGTGCTGCATAAAAAATGCACTCCACTAAAAATAGCAATGATCCACGAAATAGAGCGTATGGAGAGAATGAGGCTTCCAGATGAGCCGTCAGGCTATGATAAATTGTATCACACCTGGGCGATATGGATAGATGCCCGGAGCTCACCCCTATTTACCAAGTGGTTACAGACAGGGACATGTGAGTAACACGTTTAAACCACAATCGTAAAGAGAAACAACAATTCCGGAGCCCGCCCCCCCCCCCTTTTTGTTTTATTTTTTCTTTCTCCCGTGTCATAGATACCTACCCCCCCCTTACCCTCCCCTCATTCCCCTGTTTGTAGACCTTATAAAATATCACAGACAAACATGATATAGTTCAACTCGAAATTGATTTATTAAGTTTCATTGTCAAAGTTAATTTTACATTGCTTTGAGATAAGGCAAAAGTTTCCCCCCCTCCATGAAACCAATAAAACCTATATTGAATAAAATAAAAATGATGCAGTTACCGGTAGTTCTGCAGCTTCTTGGTGGAAATAAAGACCATCTCCCGTCTCCCAGCTGCAGCAGAGACTGACTGAAATGGCTGCCAAGCCCGGTATTAATGCTTCTAAATTGATGACATCACAAAGGAGTGACATCGTCAGCCTTCCAAACACCTGGCTCAATTGCATACAGTATGTATGTATGTATGCATGTATGTGAGTGAGTCTATCTATCTATCTATCTATCTATCTATCTATCTATCTTTATTAATTATGTAGAATATAGATATGGATTATTTCTAAATTACAGATTTTGTAGATATAGATTAAAGATAGTAAGATTGTGTGTGTGTGTGTGTGTGTGTGTGTGTGTGTGTGTGTGTGTGTGTGTGTGTGTATATATAATGTATATATGTAAAAAAAAATATAAAATCTGTAGTTATGTATGTATGTATGTATGGCGGGCGGGCAAAAAAGGCCTGCTGTATGTTTTTAAGTTCTTCGGATGACCATGCCGCTCTAATATTCTCCTTACTAGGGTCTACTAATGCTGGCCCAGGGGAAGGCAATAAAGCCCTATGGGGCCGAAGCCAATTTCCCTTATTTTAGGTTAAAAGTTTCCATCCGTCCCCACTGGAAATGCGGCCGGCCGAAGAGATCCCTCCAACCGACCGACCGACGCACCTTCAGAGACAAACTAGTGCTTGCTTCTAGTGTCATCGCCGGCTTAACCATCCTTTGTAGGGAGCTGACGAGTCCTGCAGTAGCAGCAGCAGCAGGCTCTGCAAGCCTAGGATGCGTGAGCACGGTGCAAGAGGAAGGACTGAGGGTGTGAGGCTGGGCGCGGTTGAGAAGGCGTGGGGCGGGGCTATGGAAAGTTTTAATAGCTCTCCCAGCTGCCTGGGTGCATTGTGGGTGCGCCCAGAGTGCTGGCTGAGCGTGTTGCCTCAAGCCTTGGAAGTGGAGTTGGGCGGGCCGGGCTACAGGTGAAACCCATTTCGGGTTATCGCTTCTCGGCCTTTTGGCTAAGATCAAGTGTAGTATCTGTTCTTATCAGTTTAATATCTGATACGTCCCCTATCTGGGGACCATATATTAAATGGATTTTTAGAACAGGGAGCTGGAAAAAGAGCTTGCTCTGTCCACTCCACGCATTGACCTGGTATTGCAGTACCTCCAGGACCGGTGCACCCCCTTTCCTACAGCAGTTTCCAAAAGCAGAAAAACAAAACCGACGAGCAAGAGGTGCAGCGCAGCTGTGGCGGCGGCTGCTGCTACCACCCAAGCACTTTGATTGACACTCAGCCCGTCTGCTCGCAACATTGTATCCACTGAGCAGCTGCGTCTGCCAGAGTGTGCACAGCACAGGTACAACTGGAAGCAAAACACACACACACACACACACACACCAGTTCATATGGCAGCCGCACTCTATAGTTCGTACCTACCGCTGCGCTAATAGCCAAGTTGGAAACATCGGGCAGGCACAGCGTATCCTGGCAGCCTGCGTCTGTATGCTCCACGTATTCGGGTCATGGGTGTATGTGCAGGGGGCCCGGAGCCCTAGGGGGCCCATAAAGTCTCTCTTCCCCACATTGTAAACCAATGCTATCAATGACGCTTTATAGTTTGGGGGCCCAGTTCCAGACTTTGTACTGGGGCCCCGCAGCTTCAAGTTACACCTCCGGATCAGGATAATGCTAGGCCATTCCAACCAGCCTGTGTGTGTGACCTGCAGTCGCTGGTAGTCGAAAAGCGGCCGGCCCCGGATGCGCGCTTCAGAGTGGACAGACAGCAGCGGACCCCCAATCACACAGGCCCAAGGCTTGCTATGTAGCACGGAATACCTCATTGGACTGCAGCACTCCACGCGGGCTGAGATACACGCTCCACGTGGGATGGGCAGTATTCGTCCATGAAGATCCAGGCCAACGTTTAGAGATGGAGCAACACTCGGGGAGCAAAGAACTCCAACGAACGGACGCCTACTTTACAAGGATGTATTGCTTTATTCAATGCATGGACACAGAAACAGTTCAACCGCTCGATTACAGACCGCAGTCAATACAGTAAAGAAAGAAATGTGTCTGTTTAATGTAAACTTGCATGGAGCTCGTTTGTCAGCCACTGACTGAATGCTGCTGCTGCATGTCTAAAACGTGGTCTGACGTTACACGCACCACCAGGGATAAGGCCTTGCCTATAAGCATTCCCCAGCTGGCAAAAACCGAACCTCCCTGCCTATTCCTCACCATGGAAGAACGGAACCTACCTTTTTTTTAAAAAAAGAAAGCCACAGCAGCAGCCAACTCGATTTTGGTAGGCCGCTGTCTCCCCCTTGTGTGCTGCATAAAAAATGCACTCCACTAAAAATAGCAATGATCCACGAAATAGAGCGTATGGAGAGAATGAGGCTTCCAGATGAGCCGTCAGGCTATGATAAATTGTATCACACCTGGGCGATATGGATAGATGCCCGGAGCTCACCCCTATTTACCAAGTGGTTACAGACAGGGACATGTGAGTAACACGTTTAAACCACAATCGTAAAGAGAAACAACAATTCCGGAGCCCGCCCCCCCCCCCTTTTTGTTTTATTTTTTCTTTCTCCCGTGTCATAGATACCTACCCCCCCCTTACCCTCCCCTCATTCCCCTGTTTGTAGACCTTATAAAATATCACAGACAAACATGATATAGTTCAACTCGAAATTGATTTATTAAGTTTCATTGTCAAAGTTAATTTTACATTGCTTTGAGATAAGGCAAAAGTTTCCCCCCCTCCATGAAACCAATAAAACCTATATTGAATAAAATAAAAATGATGCAGTTACCGGTAGTTCTGCAGCTTCTTGGTGGAAATAAAGACCATCTCCCGTCTCCCAGCTGCAGCAGAGACTGACTGAAATGGCTGCCAAGCCCGGTATTAATGCTTCTAAATTGATGACATCACAAAGGAGTGACATCGTCAGCCTTCCAAACACCTGGCTCAATTGCATACAGTATGTATGTATGTATGCATGTATGTGAGTGAGTCTATCTATCTATCTATCTATCTATCTATCTATCTATCTTTATTAATTATGTAGAATATAGATATGGATTATTTCTAAATTACAGATTTTGTAGATATAGATTAAAGATAGATTTAAGATTGTGTGTGTGTGTGTGTGTGTGTGTGTGTGTGTGTGTGTGTGTGTGTGTGTGTATATATAATGTATATATGTAAAAAAAAATATAAAATCTGTAGTTATGTATGTATGTATGTATGGCGGGCGGGCAAAAAAGGCCTGCTGTATGTTTTTAAGTTCTTCGGATGACCATGCCGCTCTAATATTCTCCTTACTAGGGTCTACTAATGCTGGCCCAGGGGAAGGCAATAAAGCCCTATGGGGCCGAAGCCAATTTCCCTTATTTTAGGTTAAAAGTTTCCATCCGTCCCCACTGGAAATGCGGCCGGCCGAAGAGATCCCTCCAACCGACCGACCGACGCACCTTCAGAGACAAACTAGTGCTTGCTTCTAGTGTCATCGCCGGCTTAACCATCCTTTGTAGGGAGCTGACGAGTCCTGCAGTAGCAGCAGCAGCAGGCTCTGCAAGCCTAGGATGCGTGAGCACGGTGCAAGAGGAAGGACTGAGGGTGTGAGGCTGGGCGCGGTTGAGAAGGCGTGGGGCGGGGCTATGGAAAGTTTTAATAGCTCTCCCAGCTGCCTGGGTGCATTGTGGGTGCGCCCAGAGTGCTGGCTGAGCGTGTTGCCTCAAGCCTTGGAAGTGGAGTTGGGCGGGCCGGGCTACAGGTGAAACCCATTTCGGGTTATCGCTTCTCGGCCTTTTGGCTAAGATCAAGTGTAGTATCTGTTCTTATCAGTTTAATATCTGATACGTCCCCTATCTGGGGACCATATATTAAATGGATTTTTAGAACAGGGAGCTGGAAAAAGAGCTTGCTCTGTCCACTCCACGCATTGACCTGGTATTGCAGTACCTCCAGGACCGGTGCACCCCCTTTCCTACAGCAGTTTCCAAAAGCAGAAAAACAAAACCGACGAGCAAGAGGTGCAGCGCAGCTGTGGCGGCGGCTGCTGCTACCACCCAAGCACTTTGATTGACACTCAGCCCGTCTGCTCGCAACATTGTATCCACTGAGCAGCTGCGTCTGCCAGAGTGTGCACAGCACAGGTACAACTGGAAGCAAAACACACACACACACACACACCAGTTCATATGGCAGCCGCACTCTATAGTTCGTACCTACCGCTGCGCTAATAGCCAAGTTGGAAACATCGGGCAGGCACAGCGTATCCTGGCAGCCTGCGTCTGTATGCTCCACGTATTCGGGTCATGGGTGTATGTGCAGGGGGCCCGGAGCCCTAGGGGGCCCATAAAGTCTCTCTTCCCCACATTGTAAACCAATGCTATCAATGACGCTTTATAGTTTGGGGGCCCAGTTCCAGACTTTGTACTGGGGCCCCGCAGCTTCAAGTTACACCTCCGGATCAGGATAATGCTAGGCCATTCCAACCAGCCTGTGTGTGTGACCTGCAGTCGCTGGTAGTCGAAAAGCGGCCGGCCCCGGATGCGCGCTTCAGAGTGGACAGACAGCAGCGGACCCCCAATCACACAGGCCCAAGGCTTGCTATGTAGCACGGAATACCTCATTGGACTGCAGCACTCCACGCGGGCTGAGATACACGCTCCACGTGGGATGGGCAGTATTCGTCCATGAAGATCCAGGCCAACGTTTAGAGATGGAGCAACACTCGGGGAGCAAAGAACTCCAACGAACGGACGCCTACTTTACAAGGATGTATTGCTTTATTCAATGCATGGACACAGAAACAGTTCAACCGCTCGATTACAGACCGCAGTCAATACAGTAAAGAAAGAAATGTGTCTGTTTAATGTAAACTTGCATGGAGCTCGTTTGTCAGCCACTGACTGAATGCTGCTGCTGCATGTCTAAAACGTGGTCTGACGTTACACGCACCACCAGGGATAAGGCCTTGCCTATAAGCATTCCCCAGCTGGCAAAAACCGAACCTCCCTGCCTATTCCTCACCATGGAAGAACGGAACCTACCTTTTTTTTAAAAAAAGAAAGCCACAGCAGCAGCCAACTCGATTTTGGTAGGCCGCTGTCTCCCCCTTGTGTGCTGCATAAAAAATGCACTCCACTAAAAATAGCAATGATCCACGAAATAGAGCGTATGGAGAGAATGAGGCTTCCAGATGAGCCGTCAGGCTATGATAAATTGTATCACACCTGGGCGATATGGATAGATGCCCGGAGCTCACCCCTATTTACCAAGTGGTTACAGACAGGGACATGTGAGTAACACGTTTAAACCACAATCGTAAAGAGAAACAACAATTCCGGAGCCCGCCCCCCCCCCCTTTTTGTTTTATTTTTTCTTTCTCCCGTGTCATAGATACCTACCCCCCCCTTACCCTCCCCTCATTCCCCTGTTTGTAGACCTTATAAAATATCACAGACAAACATGATATAGTTCAACTCGAAATTGATTTATTAAGTTTCATTGTCAAAGTTAATTTTACATTGCTTTGAGATAAGGCAAAAGTTTCCCCCCCTCCATGAAACCAATAAAACCTATATTGAATAAAATAAAAATGATGCAGTTACCGGTAGTTCTGCAGCTTCTTGGTGGAAATAAAGACCATCTCCCGTCTCCCAGCTGCAGCAGAGACTGACTGAAATGGCTGCCAAGCCCGGTATTAATGCTTCTAAATTGATGACATCACAAAGGAGTGACATCGTCAGCCTTCCAAACACCTGGCTCAATTGCATACAGTATGTATGTATGTATGCATGTATGTGAGTGAGTCTATCTATCTATCTATCTATCTATCTATCTATCTATCTTTATTAATTATGTAGAATATAGATATGGATTATTTCTAAATTACAGATTTTGTAGATATAGATTAAAGATAGATTTAAGAGTGTGTGTGTGTGTGTGTGTGTGTGTGTGTGTGTGTGTGTGTGTGTGTGTGTGTATATATAATGTATATATGTAAAAAAAAATATAAAATCTGTAGTTATGTATGTATGTATGTATGGCGGGCGGGCAAAAAAGGCCTGCTGTATGTTTTTAAGTTCTTCGGATGACCATGCCGCTCTAATATTCTCCTTACTAGGGTCTACTAATGCTGGCCCAGGGGAAGGCAATAAAGCCCTATGGGGCCGAAGCCAATTTCCCTTATTTTAGGTTAAAAGTTTCCATCCGTCCCCACTGGAAATGCGGCCGGCCGAAGAGATCCCTCCAACCGACCGACCGACGCACCTTCAGAGACAAACTAGTGCTTGCTTCTAGTGTCATCGCCGGCTTAACCATCCTTTGTAGGGAGCTGACGAGTCCTGCAGTAGCAGCAGCAGCAGGCTCTGCAAGCCTAGGATGCGTGAGCACGGTGCAAGAGGAAGGACTGAGGGTGTGAGGCTGGGCGCGGTTGAGAAGGCGTGGGGCGGGGCTATGGAAAGTTTTAATAGCTCTCCCAGCTGCCTGGGTGCATTGTGGGTGCGCCCAGAGTGCTGGCTGAGCGTGTTGCCTCAAGCCTTGGAAGTGGAGTTGGGCGGGCCGGGCTACAGGTGAAACCCATTTCGGGTTATCGCTTCTCGGCCTTTTGGCTAAGATCAAGTGTAGTATCTGTTCTTATCAGTTTAATATCTGATACGTCCCCTATCTGGGGACCATATATTAAATGGATTTTTAGAACAGGGAGCTGGAAAAAGAGCTTGCTCTGTCCACTCCACGCATTGACCTGGTATTGCAGTACCTCCAGGACCGGTGCACCCCCTTTCCTACAGCAGTTTCCAAAAGCAGAAAAACAAAACCGACGAGCAAGAGGTGCAGCGCAGCTGTGGCGGCGGCTGCTGCTACCACCCAAGCACTTTGATTGACACTCAGCCCGTCTGCTCGCAACATTGTATCCACTGAGCAGCTGCGTCTGCCAGAGTGTGCACAGCACAGGTACAACTGGAAGCAAAACACACACACACACACACACCAGTTCATATGGCAGCCGCACTCTATAGTTCGTACCTACCGCTGCGCTAATAGCCAAGTTGGAAACATCGGGCAGGCACAGCGTATCCTGGCAGCCTGCGTCTGTATGCTCCACGTATTCGGGTCATGGGTGTATGTGCAGGGGGCCCGGAGCCCTAGGGGGCCCATAAAGTCTCTCTTCCCCACATTGTAAACCAATGCTATCAATGACGCTTTATAGTTTGGGGGCCCAGTTCCAGACTTTGTACTGGGGCCCCGCAGCTTCAAGTTACACCTCCGGATCAGGATAATGCTAGGCCATTCCAACCAGCCTGTGTGTGTGACCTGCAGTCGCTGGTAGTCGAAAAGCGGCCGGCCCCGGATGCGCGCTTCAGAGTGGACAGACAGCAGCGGACCCCCAATCACACAGGCCCAAGGCTTGCTATGTAGCACGGAATACCTCATTGGACTGCAGCACTCCACGCGGGCTGAGATACACGCTCCACGTGGGATGGGCAGTATTCGTCCATGAAGATCCAGGCCAACGTTTAGAGATGGAGCAACACTCGGGGAGCAAAGAACTCCAACGAACGGACGCCTACTTTACAAGGATGTATTGCTTTATTCAATGCATGGACACAGAAACAGTTCAACCGCTCGATTACAGACCGCAGTCAATACAGTAAAGAAAGAAATGTGTCTGTTTAATGTAAACTTGCATGGAGCTCGTTTGTCAGCCACTGACTGAATGCTGCTGCTGCATGTCTAAAACGTGGTCTGACGTTACACGCACCACCAGGGATAAGGCCTTGCCTATAAGCATTCCCCAGCTGGCAAAAACCGAACCTCCCTGCCTATTCCTCACCATGGAAGAACGGAACCTACCTTTTTTTTAAAAAAAGAAAGCCACAGCAGCAGCCAACTCGATTTTGGTAGGCCGCTGTCTCCCCCTTGTGTGCTGCATAAAAAATGCACTCCACTAAAAATAGCAATGATCCACGAAATAGAGCGTATGGAGAGAATGAGGCTTCCAGATGAGCCGTCAGGCTATGATAAATTGTATCACACCTGGGCGATATGGATAGATGCCCGGAGCTCACCCCTATTTACCAAGTGGTTACAGACAGGGACATGTGAGTAACACGTTTAAACCACAATCGTAAAGAGAAACAACAATTCCGGAGCCCGCCCCCCCCCCCTTTTTGTTTTATTTTTTCTTTCTCCCGTGTCATAGATACCTACCCCCCCCTTACCCTCCCCTCATTCCCCTGTTTGTAGACCTTATAAAATATCACAGACAAACATGATATAGTTCAACTCGAAATTGATTTATTAAGTTTCATTGTCAAAGTTAATTTTACATTGCTTTGAGATAAGGCAAAAGTTTCCCCCCCTCCATGAAACCAATAAAACCTATATTGAATAAAATAAAAATGATGCAGTTACCGGTAGTTCTGCAGCTTCTTGGTGGAAATAAAGACCATCTCCCGTCTCCCAGCTGCAGCAGAGACTGACTGAAATGGCTGCCAAGCCCGGTATTAATGCTTCTAAATTGATGACATCACAAAGGAGTGACATCGTCAGCCTTCCAAACACCTGGCTCAATTGCATACAGTATGTATGTATGTATGCATGTATGTGAGTGAGTCTATCTATCTATCTATCTATCTATCTATCTATCTATCTTTATTAATTATGTAGAATATAGATATGGATTATTTCTAAATTACAGATTTTGTAGATATAGATTAAAGATAGATTTAAGATTGTGTGTGTGTGTGTGTGTGTGTGTGTGTGTGTGTGTGTGTGTGTGTGTGTGTATATATAATGTATATATGTAAAAAAAAATATAAAATCTGTAGTTATGTATGTATGTATGTATGGCGGGCGGGCAAAAAAGGCCTGCTGTATGTTTTTAAGTTCTTCGGATGACCATGCCGCTCTAATATTCTCCTTACTAGGGTCTACTAATGCTGGCCCAGGGGAAGGCAATAAAGCCCTATGGGGCCGAAGCCAATTTCCCTTATTTTAGGTTAAAAGTTTCCATCCGTCCCCACTGGAAATGCGGCCGGCCGAAGAGATCCCTCCAACCGACCGACCGACGCACCTTCAGAGACAAACTAGTGCTTGCTTCTAGTGTCATCGCCGGCTTAACCATCCTTTGTAGGGAGCTGACGAGTCCTGCAGTAGCAGCAGCAGCAGGCTCTGCAAGCCTAGGATGCGTGAGCACGGTGCAAGAGGAAGGACTGAGGGTGTGAGGCTGGGCGCGGTTGAGAAGGCGTGGGGCGGGGCTATGGAAAGTTTTAATAGCTCTCCCAGCTGCCTGGGTGCATTGTGGGTGCGCCCAGAGTGCTGGCTGAGCGTGTTGCCTCAAGCCTTGGAAGTGGAGTTGGGCGGGCCGGGCTACAGGTGAAACCCATTTCGGGTTATCGCTTCTCGGCCTTTTGGCTAAGATCAAGTGTAGTATCTGTTCTTATCAGTTTAATATCTGATACGTCCCCTATCTGGGGACCATATATTAAATGGATTTTTAGAACAGGGAGCTGGAAAAAGAGCTTGCTCTGTCCACTCCACGCATTGACCTGGTATTGCAGTACCTCCAGGACCGGTGCACCCCCTTTCCTACAGCAGTTTCCAAAAGCAGAAAAACAAAACCGACGAGCAAGAGGTGCAGCGCAGCTGTGGCGGCGGCTGCTGCTACCACCCAAGCACTTTGATTGACACTCAGCCCGTCTGCTCGCAACATTGTATCCACTGAGCAGCTGCGTCTGCCAGAGTGTGCACAGCACAGGTACAACTGGAAGCAAAACACACACACACACACACACCAGTTCATATGGCAGCCGCACTCTATAGTTCGTACCTACCGCTGCGCTAATAGCCAAGTTGGAAACATCGGGCAGGCACAGCGTATCCTGGCAGCCTGCGTCTGTATGCTCCACGTATTCGGGTCATGGGTGTATGTGCAGGGGGCCCGGAGCCCTAGGGGGCCCATAAAGTCTCTCTTCCCCACATTGTAAACCAATGCTATCAATGACGCTTTATAGTTTGGGGGCCCAGTTCCAGACTTTGTACTGGGGCCCCGCAGCTTCAAGTTACACCTCCGGATCAGGATAATGCTAGGCCATTCCAACCAGCCTGTGTGTGTGACCTGCAGTCGCTGGTAGTCGAAAAGCGGCCGGCCCCGGATGCGCGCTTCAGAGTGGACAGACAGCAGCGGACCCCCAATCACACAGGCCCAAGGCTTGCTATGTAGCACGGAATACCTCATTGGACTGCAGCACTCCACGCGGGCTGAGATACACGCTCCACGTGGGATGGGCAGTATTCGTCCATGAAGATCCAGGCCAACGTTTAGAGATGGAGCAACACTCGGGGAGCAAAGAACTCCAACGAACGGACGCCTACTTTACAAGGATGTATTGCTTTATTCAATGCATGGACACAGAAACAGTTCAACCGCTCGATTACAGACCGCAGTCAATACAGTAAAGAAAGAAATGTGTCTGTTTAATGTAAACTTGCATGGAGCTCGTTTGTCAGCCACTGACTGAATGCTGCTGCTGCATGTCTAAAACGTGGTCTGACGTTACACGCACCACCAGGGATAAGGCCTTGCCTATAAGCATTCCCCAGCTGGCAAAAACCGAACCTCCCTGCCTATTCCTCACCATGGAAGAACGGAACCTACCTTTTTTTTAAAAAAAGAAAGCCACAGCAGCAGCCAACTCGATTTTGGTAGGCCGCTGTCTCCCCCTTGTGTGCTGCATAAAAAATGCACTCCACTAAAAATAGCAATGATCCACGAAATAGAGCGTATGGAGAGAATGAGGCTTCCAGATGAGCCGTCAGGCTATGATAAATTGTATCACACCTGGGCGATATGGATAGATGCCCGGAGCTCACCCCTATTTACCAAGTGGTTACAGACAGGGACATGTGAGTAACACGTTTAAACCACAATCGTAAAGAGAAACAACAATTCCGGAGCCCGCCCCCCCCCCCTTTTTGTTTTATTTTTTCTTTCTCCCGTGTCATAGATACCTACCCCCCCCTTACCCTCCCCTCATTCCCCTGTTTGTAGACCTTATAAAATATCACAGACAAACATGATATAGTTCAACTCGAAATTGATTTATTAAGTTTCATTGTCAAAGTTAATTTTACATTGCTTTGAGATAAGGCAAAAGTTTCCCCCCCTCCATGAAACCAATAAAACCTATATTGAATAAAATAAAAATGATGCAGTTACCGGTAGTTCTGCAGCTTCTTGGTGGAAATAAAGACCATCTCCCGTCTCCCAGCTGCAGCAGAGACTGACTGAAATGGCTGCCAAGCCCGGTATTAATGCTTCTAAATTGATGACATCACAAAGGAGTGACATCGTCAGCCTTCCAAACACCTGGCTCAATTGCATACAGTATGTATGTATGTATGCATGTATGTGAGTGAGTCTATCTATCTATCTATCTATCTATCTATCTATCTATCTTTATTAATTATGTAGAATATAGATATGGATTATTTCTAAATTACAGATTTTGTAGATATAGATTAAAGATAGATTTAAGATGTGTGTGTGTGTGTGTGTGTGTGTGTGTGTGTGTGTGTGTGTGTGTGTGTGTATATATAATGTATATATGTAAAAAAAAATATAAAATCTGTAGTTATGTATGTATGTATGTATGGCGGGCGGGCAAAAAAGGCCTGCTGTATGTTTTTAAGTTCTTCGGATGACCATGCCGCTCTAATATTCTCCTTACTAGGGTCTACTAATGCTGGCCCAGGGGAAGGCAATAAAGCCCTATGGGGCCGAAGCCAATTTCCCTTATTTTAGGTTAAAAGTTTCCATCCGTCCCCACTGGAAATGCGGCCGGCCGAAGAGATCCCTCCAACCGACCGACCGACGCACCTTCAGAGACAAACTAGTGCTTGCTTCTAGTGTCATCGCCGGCTTAACCATCCTTTGTAGGGAGCTGACGAGTCCTGCAGTAGCAGCAGCAGCAGGCTCTGCAAGCCTAGGATGCGTGAGCACGGTGCAAGAGGAAGGACTGAGGGTGTGAGGCTGGGCGCGGTTGAGAAGGCGTGGGGCGGGGCTATGGAAAGTTTTAATAGCTCTCCCAGCTGCCTGGGTGCATTGTGGGTGCGCCCAGAGTGCTGGCTGAGCGTGTTGCCTCAAGCCTTGGAAGTGGAGTTGGGCGGGCCGGGCTACAGGTGAAACCCATTTCGGGTTATCGCTTCTCGGCCTTTTGGCTAAGATCAAGTGTAGTATCTGTTCTTATCAGTTTAATATCTGATACGTCCCCTATCTGGGGACCATATATTAAATGGATTTTTAGAACAGGGAGCTGGAAAAAGAGCTTGCTCTGTCCACTCCACGCATTGACCTGGTATTGCAGTACCTCCAGGACCGGTGCACCCCCTTTCCTACAGCAGTTTCCAAAAGCAGAAAAACAAAACCGACGAGCAAGAGGTGCAGCGCAGCTGTGGCGGCGGCTGCTGCTACCACCCAAGCACTTTGATTGACACTCAGCCCGTCTGCTCGCAACATTGTATCCACTGAGCAGCTGCGTCTGCCAGAGTGTGCACAGCACAGGTACAACTGGAAGCAAAACACACACACACACACACACCAGTTCATATGGCAGCCGCACTCTATAGTTCGTACCTACCGCTGCGCTAATAGCCAAGTTGGAAACATCGGGCAGGCACAGCGTATCCTGGCAGCCTGCGTCTGTATGCTCCACGTATTCGGGTCATGGGTGTATGTGCAGGGGGCCCGGAGCCCTAGGGGGCCCATAAAGTCTCTCTTCCCCACATTGTAAACCAATGCTATCAATGACGCTTTATAGTTTGGGGGCCCAGTTCCAGACTTTGTACTGGGGCCCCGCAGCTTCAAGTTACACCTCCGGATCAGGATAATGCTAGGCCATTCCAACCAGCCTGTGTGTGTGACCTGCAGTCGCTGGTAGTCGAAAAGCGGCCGGCCCCGGATGCGCGCTTCAGAGTGGACAGACAGCAGCGGACCCCCAATCACACAGGCCCAAGGCTTGCTATGTAGCACGGAATACCTCATTGGACTGCAGCACTCCACGCGGGCTGAGATACACGCTCCACGTGGGATGGGCAGTATTCGTCCATGAAGATCCAGGCCAACGTTTAGAGATGGAGCAACACTCGGGGAGCAAAGAACTCCAACGAACGGACGCCTACTTTACAAGGATGTATTGCTTTATTCAATGCATGGACACAGAAACAGTTCAACCGCTCGATTACAGACCGCAGTCAATACAGTAAAGAAAGAAATGTGTCTGTTTAATGTAAACTTGCATGGAGCTCGTTTGTCAGCCACTGACTGAATGCTGCTGCTGCATGTCTAAAACGTGGTCTGACGTTACACGCACCACCAGGGATAAGGCCTTGCCTATAAGCATTCCCCAGCTGGCAAAAACCGAACCTCCCTGCCTATTCCTCACCATGGAAGAACGGAACCTACCTTTTTTTTAAAAAAAGAAAGCCACAGCAGCAGCCAACTCGATTTTGGTAGGCCGCTGTCTCCCCCTTGTGTGCTGCATAAAAAATGCACTCCACTAAAAATAGCAATGATCCACGAAATAGAGCGTATGGAGAGAATGAGGCTTCCAGATGAGCCGTCAGGCTATGATAAATTGTATCACACCTGGGCGATATGGATAGATGCCCGGAGCTCACCCCTATTTACCAAGTGGTTACAGACAGGGACATGTGAGTAACACGTTTAAACCACAATCGTAAAGAGAAACAACAATTCCGGAGCCCGCCCCCCCCCCCTTTTTGTTTTATTTTTTCTTTCTCCCGTGTCATAGATACCTACCCCCCCCTTACCCTCCCCTCATTCCCCTGTTTGTAGACCTTATAAAATATCACAGACAAACATGATATAGTTCAACTCGAAATTGATTTATTAAGTTTCATTGTCAAAGTTAATTTTACATTGCTTTGAGATAAGGCAAAAGTTTCCCCCCCTCCATGAAACCAATAAAACCTATATTGAATAAAATAAAAATGATGCAGTTACCGGTAGTTCTGCAGCTTCTTGGTGGAAATAAAGACCATCTCCCGTCTCCCAGCTGCAGCAGAGACTGACTGAAATGGCTGCCAAGCCCGGTATTAATGCTTCTAAATTGATGACATCACAAAGGAGTGACATCGTCAGCCTTCCAAACACCTGGCTCAATTGCATACAGTATGTATGTATGTATGCATGTATGTGAGTGAGTCTATCTATCTATCTATCTATCTATCTATCTATCTATCTTTATTAATTATGTAGAATATAGATATGGATTATTTCTAAATTACAGATTTTGTAGATATAGATTAAAGATAGATTTAAGAGTGTGTGTGTGTGTGTGTGTGTGTGTGTGTGTGTGTGTGTGTGTGTGTGTGTATATATAATGTATATATGTAAAAAAAAATATAAAATCTGTAGTTATGTATGTATGTATGTATGGCGGGCGGGCAAAAAAGGCCTGCTGTATGTTTTTAAGTTCTTCGGATGACCATGCCGCTCTAATATTCTCCTTACTAGGGTCTACTAATGCTGGCCCAGGGGAAGGCAATAAAGCCCTATGGGGCCGAAGCCAATTTCCCTTATTTTAGGTTAAAAGTTTCCATCCGTCCCCACTGGAAATGCGGCCGGCCGAAGAGATCCCTCCAACCGACCGACCGACGCACCTTCAGAGACAAACTAGTGCTTGCTTCTAGTGTCATCGCCGGCTTAACCATCCTTTGTAGGGAGCTGACGAGTCCTGCAGTAGCAGCAGCAGCAGGCTCTGCAAGCCTAGGATGCGTGAGCACGGTGCAAGAGGAAGGACTGAGGGTGTGAGGCTGGGCGCGGTTGAGAAGGCGTGGGGCGGGGCTATGGAAAGTTTTAATAGCTCTCCCAGCTGCCTGGGTGCATTGTGGGTGCGCCCAGAGTGCTGGCTGAGCGTGTTGCCTCAAGCCTTGGAAGTGGAGTTGGGCGGGCCGGGCTACAGGTGAAACCCATTTCGGGTTATCGCTTCTCGGCCTTTTGGCTAAGATCAAGTGTAGTATCTGTTCTTATCAGTTTAATATCTGATACGTCCCCTATCTGGGGACCATATATTAAATGGATTTTTAGAACAGGGAGCTGGAAAAAGAGCTTGCTCTGTCCACTCCACGCATTGACCTGGTATTGCAGTACCTCCAGGACCGGTGCACCCCCTTTCCTACAGCAGTTTCCAAAAGCAGAAAAACAAAACCGACGAGCAAGAGGTGCAGCGCAGCTGTGGCGGCGGCTGCTGCTACCACCCAAGCACTTTGATTGACACTCAGCCCGTCTGCTCGCAACATTGTATCCACTGAGCAGCTGCGTCTGCCAGAGTGTGCACAGCACAGGTACAACTGGAAGCAAAACACACACACACACACACACCAGTTCATATGGCAGCCGCACTCTATAGTTCGTACCTACCGCTGCGCTAATAGCCAAGTTGGAAACATCGGGCAGGCACAGCGTATCCTGGCAGCCTGCGTCTGTATGCTCCACGTATTCGGGTCATGGGTGTATGTGCAGGGGGCCCGGAGCCCTAGGGGGCCCATAAAGTCTCTCTTCCCCACATTGTAAACCAATGCTATCAATGACGCTTTATAGTTTGGGGGCCCAGTTCCAGACTTTGTACTGGGGCCCCGCAGCTTCAAGTTACACCTCCGGATCAGGATAATGCTAGGCCATTCCAACCAGCCTGTGTGTGTGACCTGCAGTCGCTGGTAGTCGAAAAGCGGCCGGCCCCGGATGCGCGCTTCAGAGTGGACAGACAGCAGCGGACCCCCAATCACACAGGCCCAAGGCTTGCTATGTAGCACGGAATACCTCATTGGACTGCAGCACTCCACGCGGGCTGAGATACACGCTCCACGTGGGATGGGCAGTATTCGTCCATGAAGATCCAGGCCAACGTTTAGAGATGGAGCAACACTCGGGGAGCAAAGAACTCCAACGAACGGACGCCTACTTTACAAGGATGTATTGCTTTATTCAATGCATGGACACAGAAACAGTTCAACCGCTCGATTACAGACCGCAGTCAATACAGTAAAGAAAGAAATGTGTCTGTTTAATGTAAACTTGCATGGAGCTCGTTTGTCAGCCACTGACTGAATGCTGCTGCTGCATGTCTAAAACGTGGTCTGACGTTACACGCACCACCAGGGATAAGGCCTTGCCTATAAGCATTCCCCAGCTGGCAAAAACCGAACCTCCCTGCCTATTCCTCACCATGGAAGAACGGAACCTACCTTTTTTTTAAAAAAAGAAAGCCACAGCAGCAGCCAACTCGATTTTGGTAGGCCGCTGTCTCCCCCTTGTGTGCTGCATAAAAAATGCACTCCACTAAAAATAGCAATGATCCACGAAATAGAGCGTATGGAGAGAATGAGGCTTCCAGATGAGCCGTCAGGCTATGATAAATTGTATCACACCTGGGCGATATGGATAGATGCCCGGAGCTCACCCCTATTTACCAAGTGGTTACAGACAGGGACATGTGAGTAACACGTTTAAACCACAATCGTAAAGAGAAACAACAATTCCGGAGCCCGCCCCCCCCCCCTTTTTGTTTTATTTTTTCTTTCTCCCGTGTCATAGATACCTACCCCCCCCTTACCCTCCCCTCATTCCCCTGTTTGTAGACCTTATAAAATATCACAGACAAACATGATATAGTTCAACTCGAAATTGATTTATTAAGTTTCATTGTCAAAGTTAATTTTACATTGCTTTGAGATAAGGCAAAAGTTTCCCCCCCTCCATGAAACCAATAAAACCTATATTGAATAAAATAAAAATGATGCAGTTACCGGTAGTTCTGCAGCTTCTTGGTGGAATAAAGACCATCTCCCGTCTCCCAGCTGCAGCAGAGACTGACTGAAATGGCTGCCAAGCCCGGTATTAATGCTTCTAAATTGATGACATCACAAAGGAGTGACATCGTCAGCCTTCCAAACACCTGGCTCAATTGCATACAGTATGTATGTATGTATGCATGTATGTGAGTGAGTCTATCTATCTATCTATCTATCTATCTATCTATCTTTATTAATTATGTAGAATATAGATATGGATTATTTCTAAATTACAGATTTTGTAGATATAGATTAAAGATAGATTTAAGATTGTGTGTGTGTGTGTGTGTGTGTGTGTGTGTGTGTGTGTGTGTGTGTGTGTATATATAATGTATATATGTAAAAAAAAATATAAAATCTGTAGTTATGTATGTATGTATGTATGGCGGGCGGGCAAAAAAGGCCTGCTGTATGTTTTTAAGTTCTTCGGATGACCATGCCGCTCTAATATTCTCCTTACTAGGGTCTACTAATGCTGGCCCAGGGGAAGGCAATAAAGCCCTATGGGGCCGAAGCCAATTTCCCTTATTTTAGGTTAAAAGTTTCCATCCGTCCCCACTGGAAATGCGGCCGGCCGAAGAGATCCCTCCAACCGACCGACCGACGCACCTTCAGAGACAAACTAGTGCTTGCTTCTAGTGTCATCGCCGGCTTAACCATCCTTTGTAGGGAGCTGACGAGTCCTGCAGTAGCAGCAGCAGCAGGCTCTGCAAGCCTAGGATGCGTGAGCACGGTGCAAGAGGAAGGACTGAGGGTGTGAGGCTGGGCGCGGTTGAGAAGGCGTGGGGCGGGGCTATGGAAAGTTTTAATAGCTCTCCCAGCTGCCTGGGTGCATTGTGGGTGCGCCCAGAGTGCTGGCTGAGCGTGTTGCCTCAAGCCTTGGAAGTGGAGTTGGGCGGGCCGGGCTACAGGTGAAACCCATTTCGGGTTATCGCTTCTCGGCCTTTTGGCTAAGATCAAGTGTAGTATCTGTTCTTATCAGTTTAATATCTGATACGTCCCCTATCTGGGGACCATATATTAAATGGATTTTTAGAACAGGGAGCTGGAAAAAGAGCTTGCTCTGTCCACTCCACGCATTGACCTGGTATTGCAGTACCTCCAGGACCGGTGCACCCCCTTTCCTACAGCAGTTTCCAAAAGCAGAAAAACAAAACCGACGAGCAAGAGGTGCAGCGCAGCTGTGGCGGCGGCTGCTGCTACCACCCAAGCACTTTGATTGACACTCAGCCCGTCTGCTCGCAACATTGTATCCACTGAGCAGCTGCGTCTGCCAGAGTGTGCACAGCACAGGTACAACTGGAAGCAAAACACACACACACACACACACCAGTTCATATGGCAGCCGCACTCTATAGTTCGTACCTACCGCTGCGCTAATAGCCAAGTTGGAAACATCGGGCAGGCACAGCGTATCCTGGCAGCCTGCGTCTGTATGCTCCACGTATTCGGGTCATGGGTGTATGTGCAGGGGGCCCGGAGCCCTAGGGGGCCCATAAAGTCTCTCTTCCCCACATTGTAAACCAATGCTATCAATGACGCTTTATAGTTTGGGGGCCCAGTTCCAGACTTTGTACTGGGGCCCCGCAGCTTCAAGTTACACCTCCGGATCAGGATAATGCTAGGCCATTCCAACCAGCCTGTGTGTGTGACCTGCAGTCGCTGGTAGTCGAAAAGCGGCCGGCCCCGGATGCGCGCTTCAGAGTGGACAGACAGCAGCGGACCCCCAATCACACAGGCCCAAGGCTTGCTATGTAGCACGGAATACCTCATTGGACTGCAGCACTCCACGCGGGCTGAGATACACGCTCCACGTGGGATGGGCAGTATTCGTCCATGAAGATCCAGGCCAACGTTTAGAGATGGAGCAACACTCGGGGAGCAAAGAACTCCAACGAACGGACGCCTACTTTACAAGGATGTATTGCTTTATTCAATGCATGGACACAGAAACAGTTCAACCGCTCGATTACAGACCGCAGTCAATACAGTAAAGAAAGAAATGTGTCTGTTTAATGTAAACTTGCATGGAGCTCGTTTGTCAGCCACTGACTGAATGCTGCTGCTGCATGTCTAAAACGTGGTCTGACGTTACACGCACCACCAGGGATAAGGCCTTGCCTATAAGCATTCCCCAGCTGGCAAAAACCGAACCTCCCTGCCTATTCCTCACCATGGAAGAACGGAACCTACCTTTTTTTTAAAAAAAGAAAGCCACAGCAGCAGCCAACTCGATTTTGGTAGGCCGCTGTCTCCCCCTTGTGTGCTGCATAAAAAATGCACTCCACTAAAAATAGCAATGATCCACGAAATAGAGCGTATGGAGAGAATGAGGCTTCCAGATGAGCCGTCAGGCTATGATAAATTGTATCACACCTGGGCGATATGGATAGATGCCCGGAGCTCACCCCTATTTACCAAGTGGTTACAGACAGGGACATGTGAGTAACACGTTTAAACCACAATCGTAAAGAGAAAAACAATTCCGGAGCCCGCCCCCCCCCCCCTTTTTGTTTTATTTTTTCTTTCTCCCGTGTCATAGATACCTACCCCCCCCTTACCCTCCCCTCATTCCCCTGTTTGTAGACCTTATAAAATATCACAGACAAACATGATATAGTTCAACTCGAAATTGATTTATTAAGTTTCATTGTCAAAGTTAATTTTACATTGCTTTGAGATAAGGCAAAAGTTTCCCCCCCTCCATGAAACCAATAAAACCTATATTGAATAAAATAAAAATGATGCAGTTACCGGTAGTTCTGCAGCTTCTTGGTGGAAATAAAGACCATCTCCCGTCTCCCAGCTGCAGCAGAGACTGACTGAAATGGCTGCCAAGCCCGGTATTAATGCTTCTAAATTGATGACATCACAAAGGAGTGACATCGTCAGCCTTCCAAACACCTGGCTCAATTGCATACAGTATGTATGTATGTATGCATGTATGTGAGTGAGTCTATCTATCTATCTATCTATCTATCTATCTATCTTTATTAATTATGTAGAATATAGATATGGATTATTTCTAAATTACAGATTTTGTAGATATAGATTAAAGATAGATTTAAGATTGTGTGTGTGTGTGTGTGTGTGTGTGTGTGTGTGTGTGTGTGTATATATAATGTATATATGTAAAAAAAAATATAAAATCTGTAGTTATGTATGTATGTATGTATGGCGGGCGGGCAAAAAAGGCCTGCTGTATGTTTTTAAGTTCTTCGGATGACCATGCCGCTCTAATATTCTCCTTACTAGGGTCTACTAATGCTGGCCCAGGGGAAGGCAATAAAGCCCTATGGGGCCGAAGCCAATTTCCCTTATTTTAGGTTAAAAGTTTCCATCCGTCCCCACTGGAAATGCGGCCGGCCGAAGAGATCCCTCCAACCGACCGACCGACGCACCTTCAGAGACAAACTAGTGCTTGCTTCTAGTGTCATCGCCGGCTTAACCATCCTTTGTAGGGAGCTGACGAGTCCTGCAGTAGCAGCAGCAGCAGGCTCTGCAAGCCTAGGATGCGTGAGCACGGTGCAAGAGGAAGGACTGAGGGTGTGAGGCTGGGCGCGGTTGAGAAGGCGTGGGGCGGGGCTATGGAAAGTTTTAATAGCTCTCCCAGCTGCCTGGGTGCATTGTGGGTGCGCCCAGAGTGCTGGCTGAGCGTGTTGCCTCAAGCCTTGGAAGTGGAGTTGGGCGGGCCGGGCTACAGGTGAAACCCATTTCGGGTTATCGCTTCTCGGCCTTTTGGCTAAGATCAAGTGTAGTATCTGTTCTTATCAGTTTAATATCTGATACGTCCCCTATCTGGGGACCATATATTAAATGGATTTTTAGAACAGGGAGCTGGAAAAAGAGCTTGCTCTGTCCACTCCACGCATTGACCTGGTATTGCAGTACCTCCAGGACCGGTGCACCCCCTTTCCTACAGCAGTTTCCAAAAGCAGAAAAACAAAACCGACGAGCAAGAGGTGCAGCGCAGCTGTGGCGGCGGCTGCTGCTACCACCCAAGCACTTTGATTGACACTCAGCCCGTCTGCTCGCAACATTGTATCCACTGAGCAGCTGCGTCTGCCAGAGTGTGCACAGCACAGGTACAACTGGAAGCAAAACACACACACACACACACACCAGTTCATATGGCAGCCGCACTCTATAGTTCGTACCTACCGCTGCGCTAATAGCCAAGTTGGAAACATCGGGCAGGCACAGCGTATCCTGGCAGCCTGCGTCTGTATGCTCCACGTATTCGGGTCATGGGTGTATGTGCAGGGGGCCCGGAGCCCTAGGGGGCCCATAAAGTCTCTCTTCCCCACATTGTAAACCAATGCTATCAATGACGCTTTATAGTTTGGGGGCCCAGTTCCAGACTTTGTACTGGGGCCCCGCAGCTTCAAGTTACACCTCCGGATCAGGATAATGCTAGGCCATTCCAACCAGCCTGTGTGTGTGACCTGCAGTCGCTGGTAGTCGAAAAGCGGCCGGCCCCGGATGCGCGCTTCAGAGTGGACAGACAGCAGCGGACCCCCAATCACACAGGCCCAAGGCTTGCTATGTAGCACGGAATACCTCATTGGACTGCAGCACTCCACGCGGGCTGAGATACACGCTCCACGTGGGATGGGCAGTATTCGTCCATGAAGATCCAGGCCAACGTTTAGAGATGGAGCAACACTCGGGGAGCAAAGAACTCCAACGAACGGACGCCTACTTTACAAGGATGTATTGCTTTATTCAATGCATGGACACAGAAACAGTTCAACCGCTCGATTACAGACCGCAGTCAATACAGTAAAGAAAGAAATGTGTCTGTTTAATGTAAACTTGCATGGAGCTCGTTTGTCAGCCACTGACTGAATGCTGCTGCTGCATGTCTAAAACGTGGTCTGACGTTACACGCACCACCAGGGATAAGGCCTTGCCTATAAGCATTCCCCAGCTGGCAAAAACCGAACCTCCCTGCCTATTCCTCACCATGGAAGAACGGAACCTACCTTTTTTTTAAAAAAAGAAAGCCACAGCAGCAGCCAACTCGATTTTGGTAGGCCGCTGTCTCCCCCTTGTGTGCTGCATAAAAAATGCACTCCACTAAAAATAGCAATGATCCACGAAATAGAGCGTATGGAGAGAATGAGGCTTCCAGATGAGCCGTCAGGCTATGATAAATTGTATCACACCTGGGCGATATGGATAGATGCCCGGAGCTCACCCCTATTTACCAAGTGGTTACAGACAGGGACATGTGAGTAACACGTTTAAACCACAATCGTAAAGAGAAACAACAATTCCGGAGCCCGCCCCCCCCCCCCCCTTTTTGTTTTATTTTTTCTTTCTCCCGTGTCATAGATACCTACCCCCCCCTTACCCTCCCCTCATTCCCCTGTTTGTAGACCTTATAAAATATCACAGACAAACATGATATAGTTCAACTCGAAATTGATTTATTAAGTTTCATTGTCAAAGTTAATTTTACATTGCTTTGAGATAAGGCAAAAGTTTCCCCCCCTCCATGAAACCAATAAAACCTATATTGAATAAAATAAAAATGATGCAGTTACCGGTAGTTCTGCAGCTTCTTGGTGGAAATAAAGACCATCTCCCGTCTCCCAGCTGCAGCAGAGACTGACTGAAATGGCTGCCAAGCCCGGTATTAATGCTTCTAAATTGATGACATCACAAAAGAGTGACATCGTCAGCCTTCCAAACACCTGGCTCAATTGCATACAGTATGTATGTATGTATGCATGTATGTGAGTGAGTCTATCTATCTATCTATCTATCTATCTATCTATCTATCTTTATTAATTATGTAGAATATAGATATGGATTATTTCTAAATTACAGATTTTGTAGATATAGATTAAAGATAGATTTAAGATTGTGTGTGTGTGTGTGTGTGTGTGTGTGTGTGTGTGTGTGTGTGTGTGTGTGTGTGTATATATAATGTATATATGTAAAAAAAAATATAAAATCTGTAGTTATGTATGTATGTATGTATGGCGGGCGGGCAAAAAAGGCCTGCTGTATGTTTTTAAGTTCTTCGGATGACCATGCCGCTCTAATATTCTCCTTACTAGGGTCTACTAATGCTGGCCCAGGGGAAGGCAATAAAGCCCTATGGGGCCGAAGCCAATTTCCCTTATTTTAGGTTAAAAGTTTCCATCCGTCCCCACTGGAAATGCGGCCGGCCGAAGAGATCCCTCCAACCGACCGACCGACGCACCTTCAGAGACAAACTAGTGCTTGCTTCTAGTGTCATCGCCGGCTTAACCATCCTTTGTAGGGAGCTGACGAGTCCTGCAGTAGCAGCAGCAGCAGGCTCTGCAAGCCTAGGATGCGTGAGCACGGTGCAAGAGGAAGGACTGAGGGTGTGAGGCTGGGCGCGGTTGAGAAGGCGTGGGGCGGGGCTATGGAAAGTTTTAATAGCTCTCCCAGCTGCCTGGGTGCATTGTGGGTGCGCCCAGAGTGCTGGCTGAGCGTGTTGCCTCAAGCCTTGGAAGTGGAGTTGGGCGGGCCGGGCTACAGGTGAAACCCATTTCGGGTTATCGCTTCTCGGCCTTTTGGCTAAGATCAAGTGTAGTATCTGTTCTTATCAGTTTAATATCTGATACGTCCCCTATCTGGGGACCATATATTAAATGGATTTTTAGAACAGGGAGCTGGAAAAAGAGCTTGCTCTGTCCACTCCACGCATTGACCTGGTATTGCAGTACCTCCAGGACCGGTGCACCCCCTTTCCTACAGCAGTTTCCAAAAGCAGAAAAACAAAACCGACGAGCAAGAGGTGCAGCGCAGCTGTGGCGGCGGCTGCTGCTACCACCCAAGCACTTTGATTGACACTCAGCCCGTCTGCTCGCAACATTGTATCCACTGAGCAGCTGCGTCTGCCAGAGTGTGCACAGCACAGGTACAACTGGAAGCAAACACACACACACACACACACACACACACCAGTTCATATGGCAGCCGCACTCTATAGTTCGTACCTACCGCTGCGCTAATAGCCAAGTTGGAAACATCGGGCAGGCACAGCGTATCCTGGCAGCCTGCGTCTGTATGCTCCACGTATTCGGGTCATGGGTGTATGTGCAGGGGGCCCGGAGCCCTAGGGGGCCCATAAAGTCTCTCTTCCCCACATTGTAAACCAATGCTATCAATGACGCTTTATAGTTTGGGGGCCCAGTTCCAGACTTTGTACTGGGGCCCCCAGCTTCAAGTTACACCTCCGGATCAGGATAATGCTAGGCCATTCCAACCAGCCTGTGTGTGTGACCTGCAGTCGCTGGTAGTCGAAAAGCGGCCGGCCCCGGATGCGCGCTTCAGAGTGGACAGACAGCAGCGGACCCCCAATCACACAGGCCCAAGGCTTGCTATGTAGCACGGAATACCTCATTGGACTGCAGCACTCCACGCGGGCTGAGATACACGCTCCACGTGGGATGGGCAGTATTCGTCCATGAAGATCCAGGCCAACGTTTAGAGATGGAGCAACACTCGGGGAGCAAAGAACTCCAACGAACGGACGCCTACTTTACAAGGATGTATTGCTTTATTCAATGCATGGACACAGAAACAGTTCAACCGCTCGATTACAGACCGCAGTCAATACAGTAAAGAAAGAAATGTGTCTGTTTAATGTAAACTTGCATGGAGCTCGTTTGTCAGCCACTGACTGAATGCTGCTGCTGCATGTCTAAAACGTGGTCTGACGTTACACGCACCACCAGGGATAAGGCCTTGCCTATAAGCATTCCCCAGCTGGCAAAAACCGAACCTCCCTGCCTATTCCTCACCATGGAAGAACGGAACCTACCTTTTTTTTAAAAAAAGAAAGCCACAGCAGCAGCCAACTCGATTTTGGTAGGCCGCTGTCTCCCCCTTGTGTGCTGCATAAAAAATGCACTCCACTAAAAATAGCAATGATCCACGAAATAGAGCGTATGGAGAGAATGAGGCTTCCAGATGAGCCGTCAGGCTATGATAAATTGTATCACACCTGGGCGATATGGATAGATGCCCGGAGCTCACCCCTATTTACCAAGTGGTTACAGACAGGGACATGTGAGTAACACGTTTAAACCACAATCGTAAAGAGAAACAACAATTCCGGAGCCCGCCCCCCCCCCCTTTTTGTTTTATTTTTTCTTTCTCCCGTGTCATAGATACCTACCCCCCCCTTACCCTCCCCTCATTCCCCTGTTTGTAGACCTTATAAAATATCACAGACAAACATGATATAGTTCAACTCGAAATTGATTTATTAAGTTTCATTGTCAAAGTTAATTTTACATTGCTTTGAGATAAGGCAAAAGTTTCCCCCCCTCCATGAAACCAATAAAACCTATATTGAATAAAATAAAAATGATGCAGTTACCGGTAGTTCTGCAGCTTCTTGGTGGAAATAAAGACCATCTCCCGTCTCCCAGCTGCAGCAGAGACTGACTGAAATGGCTGCCAAGCCCGGTATTAATGCTTCTAAATTGATGACATCACAAAGGAGTGACATCGTCAGCCTTCCAAACACCTGGCTCAATTGCATACAGTATGTATGTATGTATGCATGTATGTGAGTGAGTCTATCTATCTATCTATCTATCTATCTATCTATCTATCTTTATTAATTATGTAGAATATAGATATGGATTATTTCTAAATTACAGATTTTGTAGATATAGATTAAAGATAGATTTAAGATTGTGTGTGTGTGTGTGTGTGTGTGTGTGTGTGTGTGTGTGTGTGTGTGTGTGTGTATATATAATGTATATATGTAAAAAAAAATATAAAATCTGTAGTTATGTATGTATGTATGTATGGCGGGCGGGCAAAAAAGGCCTGCTGTATGTTTTTAAGTTCTTCGGATGACCATGCCGCTCTAATATTCTCCTTACTAGGGTCTACTAATGCTGGCCCAGGGGAAGGCAATAAAGCCCTATGGGGCCGAAGCCAATTTCCCTTATTTTAGGTTAAAAGTTTCCATCCGTCCCCACTGGAAATGCGGCCGGCCGAAGAGATCCCTCCAACCGACCGACCGACGCACCTTCAGAGACAAACTAGTGCTTGCTTCTAGTGTCATCGCCGGCTTAACCATCCTTTGTAGGGAGCTGACGAGTCCTGCAGTAGCAGCAGCAGCAGGCTCTGCAAGCCTAGGATGCGTGAGCACGGTGCAAGAGGAAGGACTGAGGGTGTGAGGCTGGGCGCGGTTGAGAAGGCGTGGGGCGGGGCTATGGAAAGTTTTAATAGCTCTCCCAGCTGCCTGGGTGCATTGTGGGTGCGCCCAGAGTGCTGGCTGAGCGTGTTGCCTCAAGCCTTGGAAGTGGAGTTGGGCGGGCCGGGCTACAGGTGAAACCCATTTCGGGTTATCGCTTCTCGGCCTTTTGGCTAAGATCAAGTGTAGTATCTGTTCTTATCAGTTTAATATCTGATACGTCCCCTATCTGGGGACCATATATTAAATGGATTTTTAGAACAGGGAGCTGGAAAAAGAGCTTGCTCTGTCCACTCCACGCATTGACCTGGTATTGCAGTACCTCCAGGACCGGTGCACCCCCTTTCCTACAGCAGTTTCCAAAAGCAGAAAAACAAAACCGACGAGCAAGAGGTGCAGCGCAGCTGTGGCGGCGGCTGCTGCTACCACCCAAGCACTTTGATTGACACTCAGCCCGTCTGCTCGCAACATTGTATCCACTGAGCAGCTGCGTCTGCCAGAGTGTGCACAGCACAGGTACAACTGGAAGCAAAACACACACACACACACACACCAGTTCATATGGCAGCCGCACTCTATAGTTCGTACCTACCGCTGCGCTAATAGCCAAGTTGGAAACATCGGGCAGGCACAGCGTATCCTGGCAGCCTGCGTCTGTATGCTCCACGTATTCGGGTCATGGGTGTATGTGCAGGGGGCCCGGAGCCCTAGGGGGCCCATAAAGTCTCTCTTCCCCACATTGTAAACCAATGCTATCAATGACGCTTTATAGTTTGGGGGCCCAGTTCCAGACTTTGTACTGGGGCCCCGCAGCTTCAAGTTACACCTCCGGATCAGGATAATGCTAGGCCATTCCAACCAGCCTGTGTGTGTGACCTGCAGTCGCTGGTAGTCGAAAAGCGGCCGGCCCCGGATGCGCGCTTCAGAGTGGACAGACAGCAGCGGACCCCCAATCACACAGGCCCAAGGCTTGCTATGTAGCACGGAATACCTCATTGGACTGCAGCACTCCACGCGGGCTGAGATACACGCTCCACGTGGGATGGGCAGTATTCGTCCATGAAGATCCAGGCCAACGTTTAGAGATGGAGCAACACTCGGGGAGCAAAGAACTCCAACGAACGGACGCCTACTTTACAAGGATGTATTGCTTTATTCAATGCATGGACACAGAAACAGTTCAACCGCTCGATTACAGACCGCAGTCAATACAGTAAAGAAAGAAATGTGTCTGTTTAATGTAAACTTGCATGGAGCTCGTTTGTCAGCCACTGACTGAATGCTGCTGCTGCATGTCTAAAACGTGGTCTGACGTTACACGCACCACCAGGGATAAGGCCTTGCCTATAAGCATTCCCCAGCTGGCAAAAACCGAACCTCCCTGCCTATTCCTCACCATGGAAGAACGGAACCTACCTTTTTTTTAAAAAAAGAAAGCCACAGCAGCAGCCAACTCGATTTTGGTAGGCCGCTGTCTCCCCCTTGTGTGCTGCATAAAAAATGCACTCCACTAAAAATAGCAATGATCCACGAAATAGAGCGTATGGAGAGAATGAGGCTTCCAGATGAGCCGTCAGGCTATGATAAATTGTATCACACCTGGGCGATATGGATAGATGCCCGGAGCTCACCCCTATTTACCAAGTGGTTACAGACAGGGACATGTGAGTAACACGTTTAAACCACAATCGTAAAGAGAAACAACAATTCCGGAGCCCGCCCCCCCCCCCTTTTTGTTTTATTTTTTCTTTCTCCCGTGTCATAGATACCTACCCCCCCCTTACCCTCCCCTCATTCCCCTGTTTGTAGACCTTATAAAATATCACAGACAAACATGATATAGTTCAACTCGAAATTGATTTATTAAGTTTCATTGTCAAAGTTAATTTTACATTGCTTTGAGATAAGGCAAAAGTTTCCCCCCCTCCATGAAACCAATAAAACCTATATTGAATAAAATAAAAATGATGCAGTTACCGGTAGTTCTGCAGCTTCTTGGTGGAAATAAAGACCATCTCCCGTCTCCCAGCTGCAGCAGAGACTGACTGAAATGGCTGCCAAGCCCGGTATTAATGCTTCTAAATTGATGACATCACAAAGGAGTGACATCGTCAGCCTTCCAAACACCTGGCTCAATTGCATACAGTATGTATGTATGTATGCATGTATGTGAGTGAGTCTATCTATCTATCTATCTATCTATCTATCTATCTATCTTTATTAATTATGTAGAATATAGATATGGATTATTTCTAAATTACAGATTTTGTAGATATAGATTAAAGATAGATTTAAGATTGTGTGTGTGTGTGTGTGTGTGTGTGTGTGTGTGTGTGTGTGTGTGTGTGTGTATATATAATGTATATATGTAAAAAAAAATATAAAATCTGTAGTTATGTATGTATGTATGTATGGCGGGCGGGCAAAAAAGGCCTGCTGTATGTTTTTAAGTTCTTCGGATGACCATGCCGCTCTAATATTCTCCTTACTAGGGTCTACTAATGCTGGCCCAGGGGAAGGCAATAAAGCCCTATGGGGCCGAAGCCAATTTCCCTTATTTTAGGTTAAAAGTTTCCATCCGTCCCCACTGGAAATGCGGCCGGCCGAAGAGATCCCTCCAACCGACCGACCGACGCACCTTCAGAGACAAACTAGTGCTTGCTTCTAGTGTCATCGCCGGCTTAACCATCCTTTGTAGGGAGCTGACGAGTCCTGCAGTAGCAGCAGCAGCAGGCTCTGCAAGCCTAGGATGCGTGAGCACGGTGCAAGAGGAAGGACTGAGGGTGTGAGGCTGGGCGCGGTTGAGAAGGCGTGGGGCGGGGCTATGGAAAGTTTTAATAGCTCTCCCAGCTGCCTGGGTGCATTGTGGGTGCGCCCAGAGTGCTGGCTGAGCGTGTTGCCTCAAGCCTTGGAAGTGGAGTTGGGCGGGCCGGGCTACAGGTGAAACCCATTTCGGGTTATCGCTTCTCGGCCTTTTGGCTAAGATCAAGTGTAGTATCTGTTCTTATCAGTTTAATATCTGATACGTCCCCTATCTGGGGACCATATATTAAATGGATTTTTAGAACAGGGAGCTGGAAAAAGAGCTTGCTCTGTCCACTCCACGCATTGACCTGGTATTGCAGTACCTCCAGGACCGGTGCACCCCCTTTCCTACAGCAGTTTCCAAAAGCAGAAAAACAAAACCGACGAGCAAGAGGTGCAGCGCAGCTGTGGCGGCGGCTGCTGCTACCACCCAAGCACTTTGATTGACACTCAGCCCGTCTGCTCGCAACATTGTATCCACTGAGCAGCTGCGTCTGCCAGAGTGTGCACAGCACAGGTACAACTGGAAGCAAAACACACACACACACACACACCAGTTCATATGGCAGCCGCACTCTATAGTTCGTACCTACCGCTGCGCTAATAGCCAAGTTGGAAACATCGGGCAGGCACAGCGTATCCTGGCAGCCTGCGTCTGTATGCTCCACGTATTCGGGTCATGGGTGTATGTGCAGGGGGCCCGGAGCCCTAGGGGGCCCATAAAGTCTCTCTTCCCCACATTGTAAACCAATGCTATCAATGACGCTTTATAGTTTGGGGGCCCAGTTCCAGACTTTGTACTGGGGCCCCGCAGCTTCAAGTTACACCTCCGGATCAGGATAATGCTAGGCCATTCCAACCAGCCTGTGTGTGTGACCTGCAGTCGCTGGTAGTCGAAAAGCGGCCGGCCCCGGATGCGCGCTTCAGAGTGGACAGACAGCAGCGGACCCCCAATCACACAGGCCCAAGGCTTGCTATGTAGCACGGAATACCTCATTGGACTGCAGCACTCCACGCGGGCTGAGATACACGCTCCACGTGGGATGGGCAGTATTCGTCCATGAAGATCCAGGCCAACGTTTAGAGATGGAGCAACACTCGGGGAGCAAAGAACTCCAACGAACGGACGCCTACTTTACAAGGATGTATTGCTTTATTCAATGCATGGACACAGAAACAGTTCAACCGCTCGATTACAGACCGCAGTCAATACAGTAAAGAAAGAAATGTGTCTGTTTAATGTAAACTTGCATGGAGCTCGTTTGTCAGCCACTGACTGAATGCTGCTGCTGCATGTCTAAAACGTGGTCTGACGTTACACGCACCACCAGGGATAAGGCCTTGCCTATAAGCATTCCCCAGCTGGCAAAAACCGAACCTCCCTGCCTATTCCTCACCATGGAAGAACGGAACCTACCTTTTTTTTAAAAAAAGAAAGCCACAGCAGCAGCCAACTCGATTTTGGTAGGCCGCTGTCTCCCCCTTGTGTGCTGCATAAAAAATGCACTCCACTAAAAATAGCAATGATCCACGAAATAGAGCGTATGGAGAGAATGAGGCTTCCAGATGAGCCGTCAGGCTATGATAAATTGTATCACACCTGGGCGATATGGATAGATGCCCGGAGCTCACCCCTATTTACCAAGTGGTTACAGACAGGGACATGTGAGTAACACGTTTAAACCACAATCGTAAAGAGAAACAACAATTCCGGAGCCCGCCCCCCCCCCCTTTTTGTTTTATTTTTTCTTTCTCCCGTGTCATAGATACCTACCCCCCCCTTACCCTCCCCTCATTCCCCTGTTTGTAGACCTTATAAAATATCACAGACAAACATGATATAGTTCAACTCGAAATTGATTTATTAAGTTTCATTGTCAAAGTTAATTTTACATTGCTTTGAGATAAGGCAAAAGTTTCCCCCCCTCCATGAAACCAATAAAACCTATATTGAATAAAATAAAAATGATGCAGTTACCGGTAGTTCTGCAGCTTCTTGGTGGAAATAAAGACCATCTCCCGTCTCCCAGCTGCAGCAGAGACTGACTGAAATGGCTGCCAAGCCCGGTATTAATGCTTCTAAATTGATGACATCACAAAGGAGTGACATCGTCAGCCTTCCAAACACCTGGCTCAATTGCATACAGTATGTATGTATGTATGCATGTATGTGAGTGAGTCTATCTATCTATCTATCTATCTATCTATCTATCTATCTATTAATTATGTAGAATATAGATATGGATTATTTCTAAATTACAGATTTTGTAGATATAGATTAAAGATAGATTTAAGATTGTGTGTGTGTGTGTGTGTGTGTGTGTGTGTGTGTGTGTGTGTGTGTGTGTGTGTATATATAATGTATATATGTAAAAAAAAATATAAAATCTGTAGTTATGTATGTATGTATGTATGGCGGGCGGGCAAAAAAGGCCTGCTGTATGTTTTTAAGTTCTTCGGATGACCATGCCGCTCTAATATTCTCCTTACTAGGGTCTACTAATGCTGGCCCAGGGGAAGGCAATAAAGCCCTATGGGGCCGAAGCCAATTTCCCTTATTTTAGGTTAAAAGTTTCCATCCGTCCCCACTGGAAATGCGGCCGGCCGAAGAGATCCCTCCAACCGACCGACCGACGCACCTTCAGAGACAAACTAGTGCTTGCTTCTAGTGTCATCGCCGGCTTAACCATCCTTTGTAGGGAGCTGACGAGTCCTGCAGTAGCAGCAGCAGCAGGCTCTGCAAGCCTAGGATGCGTGAGCACGGTGCAAGAGGAAGGACTGAGGGTGTGAGGCTGGGCGCGGTTGAGAAGGCGTGGGGCGGGGCTATGGAAAGTTTTAATAGCTCTCCCAGCTGCCTGGGTGCATTGTGGGTGCGCCCAGAGTGCTGGCTGAGCGTGTTGCCTCAAGCCTTGGAAGTGGAGTTGGGCGGGCCGGGCTACAGGTGAAACCCATTTCGGGTTATCGCTTCTCGGCCTTTTGGCTAAGATCAAGTGTAGTATCTGTTCTTATCAGTTTAATATCTGATACGTCCCCTATCTGGGGACCATATATTAAATGGATTTTTAGAACAGGGAGCTGGAAAAAGAGCTTGCTCTGTCCACTCCACGCATTGACCTGGTATTGCAGTACCTCCAGGACCGGTGCACCCCCTTTCCTACAGCAGTTTCCAAAAGCAGAAAAACAAAACCGACGAGCAAGAGGTGCAGCGCAGCTGTGGCGGCGGCTGCTGCTACCACCCAAGCACTTTGATTGACACTCAGCCCGTCTGCTCGCAACATTGTATCCACTGAGCAGCTGCGTCTGCCAGAGTGTGCACAGCACAGGTACAACTGGAAGCAAAACACACACACACACACACACCAGTTCATATGGCAGCCGCACTCTATAGTTCGTACCTACCGCTGCGCTAATAGCCAAGTTGGAAACATCGGGCAGGCACAGCGTATCCTGGCAGCCTGCGTCTGTATGCTCCACGTATTCGGGTCATGGGTGTATGTGCAGGGGGCCCGGAGCCCTAGGGGGCCCATAAAGTCTCTCTTCCCCACATTGTAAACCAATGCTATCAATGACGCTTTATAGTTTGGGGGCCCAGTTCCAGACTTTGTACTGGGGCCCCGCAGCTTCAAGTTACACCTCCGGATCAGGATAATGCTAGGCCATTCCAACCAGCCTGTGTGTGTGACCTGCAGTCGCTGGTAGTCGAAAAGCGGCCGGCCCCGGATGCGCGCTTCAGAGTGGACAGACAGCAGCGGACCCCCAATCACACAGGCCCAAGGCTTGCTATGTAGCACGGAATACCTCATTGGACTGCAGCACTCCACGCGGGCTGAGATACACGCTCCACGTGGGATGGGCAGTATTCGTCCATGAAGATCCAGGCCAACGTTTAGAGATGGAGCAACACTCGGGGAGCAAAGAACTCCAACGAACGGACGCCTACTTTACAAGGATGTATTGCTTTATTCAATGCATGTTCAACCGCTCGATTACAGACCGCAGTCAATACAGTAAAGAAAGAAATGTGTCTGTTTAATGTAAACTTGCATGGAGCTCGTTTGTCAGCCACTGACTGAATGCTGCTGCTGCATGTCTAAAACGTGGTCTGACGTTACACGCACCACCAGGGATAAGGCCTTGCCTATAAGCATTCCCCAGCTGGCAAAAACCGAACCTCCCTGCCTATTCCTCACCATGGAAGAACGGAACCTACCTTTTTTTTAAAAAAAGAAAGCCACAGCAGCAGCCAACTCGATTTTGGTAGGCCGCTGTCTCCCCCTTGTGTGCTGCATAAAAAATGCACTCCACTAAAAATAGCAATGATCCACGAAATAGAGCGTATGGAGAGAATGAGGCTTCCAGATGAGCCGTCAGGCTATGATAAATTGTATCACACCTGGGCGATATGGATAGATGCCCGGAGCTCACCCCTATTTACCAAGTGGTTACAGACAGGGACATGTGAGTAACACGTTTAAACCACAATCGTAAAGAGAAACAACAATTCCGGAGCCCGCCCCCCCCCCCTTTTTGTTTTATTTTTTCTTTCTCCCGTGTCATAGATACCTACCCCCCCCTTACCCTCCCCTCATTCCCCTGTTTGTAGACCTTATAAAATATCACAGACAAACATGATATAGTTCAACTCGAAATTGATTTATTAAGTTTCATTGTCAAAGTTAATTTTACATTGCTTTGAGATAAGGCAAAAGTTTCCCCCCCTCCATGAAACCAATAAAACCTATATTGAATAAAATAAAAATGATGCAGTTACCGGTAGTTCTGCAGCTTCTTGGTGGAAATAAAGACCATCTCCCGTCTCCCAGCTGCAGCAGAGACTGACTGAAATGGCTGCCAAGCCCGGTATTAATGCTTCTAAATTGATGACATCACAAAGGAGTGACATCGTCAGCCTTCCAAACACCTGGCTCAATTGCATACAGTATGTATGTATGTATGCATGTATGTGAGTGAGTCTATCTATCTATCTATCTATCTATCTATCTATCTATCTTTATTAATTATGTAGAATATAGATATGGATTATTTCTAAATTACAGATTTTGTAGATATAGATTAAAGATAGATTTAAGATTGTGTGTGTGTGTGTGTGTGTGTGTGTGTGTGTGTGTGTGTGTGTGTGTGTGTATATATAATGTATATATGTAAAAAAAAATATAAAATCTGTAGTTATGTATGTATGTATGTATGGCGGGCGGGCAAAAAAGGCCTGCTGTATGTTTTTAAGTTCTTCGGATGACCATGCCGCTCTAATATTCTCCTTACTAGGGTCTACTAATGCTGGCCCAGGGGAAGGCAATAAAGCCCTATGGGGCCGAAGCCAATTTCCCTTATTTTAGGTTAAAAGTTTCCATCCGTCCCCACTGGAAATGCGGCCGGCCGAAGAGATCCCTCCAACCGACCGACCGACGCACCTTCAGAGACAAACTAGTGCTTGCTTCTAGTGTCATCGCCGGCTTAACCATCCTTTGTAGGGAGCTGACGAGTCCTGCAGTAGCAGCAGCAGCAGGCTCTGCAAGCCTAGGATGCGTGAGCACGGTGCAAGAGGAAGGACTGAGGGTGTGAGGCTGGGCGCGGTTGAGAAGGCGTGGGGCGGGGCTATGGAAAGTTTTAATAGCTCTCCCAGCTGCCTGGGTGCATTGTGGGTGCGCCCAGAGTGCTGGCTGAGCGTGTTGCCTCAAGCCTTGGAAGTGGAGTTGGGCGGGCCGGGCTACAGGTGAAACCCATTTCGGGTTATCGCTTCTCGGCCTTTTGGCTAAGATCAAGTGTAGTATCTGTTCTTATCAGTTTAATATCTGATACGTCCCCTATCTGGGGACCATATATTAAATGGATTTTTAGAACAGGGAGCTGGAAAAAGAGCTTGCTCTGTCCACTCCACGCATTGACCTGGTATTGCAGTACCTCCAGGACCGGTGCACCCCCTTTCCTACAGCAGTTTCCAAAAGCAGAAAAACAAAACCGACGAGCAAGAGGTGCAGCGCAGCTGTGGCGGCGGCTGCTGCTACCACCCAAGCACTTTGATTGACACTCAGCCCGTCTGCTCGCAACATTGTATCCACTGAGCAGCTGCGTCTGCCAGAGTGTGCACAGCACAGGTACAACTGGAAGCAAAACACACACACACACACACACCAGTTCATATGGCAGCCGCACTCTATAGTTCGTACCTACCGCTGCGCTAATAGCCAAGTTGGAAACATCGGGCAGGCACAGCGTATCCTGGCAGCCTGCGTCTGTATGCTCCACGTATTCGGGTCATGGGTGTATGTGCAGGGGGCCCGGAGCCCTAGGGGGCCCATAAAGTCTCTCTTCCCCACATTGTAAACCAATGCTATCAATGACGCTTTATAGTTTGGGGGCCCAGTTCCAGACTTTGTACTGGGGCCCCGCAGCTTCAAGTTACACCTCCGGATCAGGATAATGCTAGGCCATTCCAACCAGCCTGTGTGTGTGACCTGCAGTCGCTGGTAGTCGAAAAGCGGCCGGCCCCGGATGCGCGCTTCAGAGTGGACAGACAGCAGCGGACCCCCAATCACACAGGCCCAAGGCTTGCTATGTAGCACGGAATACCTCATTGGACTGCAGCACTCCACGCGGGCTGAGATACACGCTCCACGTGGGATGGGCAGTATTCGTCCATGAAGATCCAGGCCAACGTTTAGAGATGGAGCAACACTCGGGGAGCAAAGAACTCCAACGAACGGACGCCTACTTTACAAGGATGTATTGCTTTATTCAATGCATGGACACAGAAACAGTTCAACCGCTCGATTACAGACCGCAGTCAATACAGTAAAGAAAGAAATGTGTCTGTTTAATGTAAACTTGCATGGAGCTCGTTTGTCAGCCACTGACTGAATGCTGCTGCTGCATGTCTAAAACGTGGTCTGACGTTACACGCACCACCAGGGATAAGGCCTTGCCTATAAGCATTCCCCAGCTGGCAAAAACCGAACCTCCCTGCCTATTCCTCACCATGGAAGAACGGAACCTACCTTTTTTTTAAAAAAAGAAAGCCACAGCAGCAGCCAACTCGATTTTGGTAGGCCGCTGTCTCCCCCTTGTGTGCTGCATAAAAAATGCACTCCACTAAAAATAGCAATGATCCACGAAATAGAGCGTATGGAGAGAATGAGGCTTCCAGATGAGCCGTCAGGCTATGATAAATTGTATCACACCTGGGCGATATGGATAGATGCCCGGAGCTCACCCCTATTTACCAAGTGGTTACAGACAGGGACATGTGAGTAACACGTTTAAACCACAATCGTAAAGAGAAACAACAATTCCGGAGCCCGCCCCCCCCCCCTTTTTGTTTTATTTTTTCTTTCTCCCGTGTCATAGATACCTACCCCCCCCTTACCCTCCCCTCATTCCCCTGTTTGTAGACCTTATAAAATATCACAGACAAACATGATATAGTTCAACTCGAAATTGATTTATTAAGTTTCATTGTCAAAGTTAATTTTACATTGCTTTGAGATAAGGCAAAAGTTTCCCCCCCTCCATGAAACCAATAAAACCTATATTGAATAAAATAAAAATGATGCAGTTACCGGTAGTTCTGCAGCTTCTTGGTGGAAATAAAGACCATCTCCCGTCTCCCAGCTGCAGCAGAGACTGACTGAAATGGCTGCCAAGCCCGGTATTAATGCTTCTAAATTGATGACATCACAAAGGAGTGACATCGTCAGCCTTCCAAACACCTGGCTCAATTGCATACAGTATGTATGTATGTATGCATGTATGTGAGTGAGTCTATCTATCTATCTATCTATCTATCTATCTATCTATCTTTATTAATTATGTAGAATATAGATATGGATTATTTCTAAATTACAGATTTTGTAGATATAGATTAAAGATAGATTTAAGATTGTGTGTGTGTGTGTGTGTGTGTGTGTGTGTGTGTGTGTGTGTGTGTGTGTGTATATATAATGTATATATGTAAAAAAAAATATAAAATCTGTAGTTATGTATGTATGTATGTATGGCGGGCGGGCAAAAAAGGCCTGCTGTATGTTTTTAAGTTCTTCGGATGACCATGCCGCTCTAATATTCTCCTTACTAGGGTCTACTAATGCTGGCCCAGGGGAAGGCAATAAAGCCCTATGGGGCCGAAGCCAATTTCCCTTATTTTAGGTTAAAAGTTTCCATCCGTCCCCACTGGAAATGCGGCCGGCCGAAGAGATCCCTCCAACCGACCGACCGACGCACCTTCAGAGACAAACTAGTGCTTGCTTCTAGTGTCATCGCCGGCTTAACCATCCTTTGTAGGGAGCTGACGAGTCCTGCAGTAGCAGCAGCAGCAGGCTCTGCAAGCCTAGGATGCGTGAGCACGGTGCAAGAGGAAGGACTGAGGGTGTGAGGCTGGGCGCGGTTGAGAAGGCGTGGGGCGGGGCTATGGAAAGTTTTAATAGCTCTCCCAGCTGCCTGGGTGCATTGTGGGTGCGCCCAGAGTGCTGGCTGAGCGTGTTGCCTCAAGCCTTGGAAGTGGAGTTGGGCGGGCCGGGCTACAGGTGAAACCCATTTCGGGTTATCGCTTCTCGGCCTTTTGGCTAAGATCAAGTGTAGTATCTGTTCTTATCAGTTTAATATCTGATACGTCCCCTATCTGGGGACCATATATTAAATGGATTTTTAGAACAGGGAGCTGGAAAAAGAGCTTGCTCTGTCCACTCCACGCATTGACCTGGTATTGCAGTACCTCCAGGACCGGTGCACCCCCTTTCCTACAGCAGTTTCCAAAAGCAGAAAAACAAAACCGACGAGCAAGAGGTGCAGCGCAGCTGTGGCGGCGGCTGCTGCTACCACCCAAGCACTTTGATTGACACTCAGCCCGTCTGCTCGCAACATTGTATCCACTGAGCAGCTGCGTCTGCCAGAGTGTGCACAGCACAGGTACAACTGGAAGCAAAACACACACACACACACACACCAGTTCATATGGCAGCCGCACTCTATAGTTCGTACCTACCGCTGCGCTAATAGCCAAGTTGGAAACATCGGGCAGGCACAGCGTATCCTGGCAGCCTGCGTCTGTATGCTCCACGTATTCGGGTCATGGGTGTATGTGCAGGGGGCCCGGAGCCCTAGGGGGCCCATAAAGTCTCTCTTCCCCACATTGTAAACCAATGCTATCAATGACGCTTTATAGTTTGGGGGCCCAGTTCCAGACTTTGTACTGGGGCCCCGCAGCTTCAAGTTACACCTCCGGATCAGGATAATGCTAGGCCATTCCAACCAGCCTGTGTGTGTGACCTGCAGTCGCTGGTAGTCGAAAAGCGGCCGGCCCCGGATGCGCGCTTCAGAGTGGACAGACAGCAGCGGACCCCCAATCACACAGGCCCAAGGCTTGCTATGTAGCACGGAATACCTCATTGGACTGCAGCACTCCACGCGGGCTGAGATACACGCTCCACGTGGGATGGGCAGTATTCGTCCATGAAGATCCAGGCCAACGTTTAGAGATGGAGCAACACTCGGGGAGCAAAGAACTCCAACGAACGGACGCCTACTTTACAAGGATGTATTGCTTTATTCAATGCATGGACACAGAAACAGTTCAACCGCTCGATTACAGACCGCAGTCAATACAGTAAAGAAAGAAATGTGTCTGTTTAATGTAAACTTGCATGGAGCTCGTTTGTCAGCCACTGACTGAATGCTGCTGCTGCATGTCTAAAACGTGGTCTGACGTTACACGCACCACCAGGGATAAGGCCTTGCCTATAAGCATTCCCCAGCTGGCAAAAACCGAACCTCCCTGCCTATTCCTCACCATGGAAGAACGGAACCTACCTTTTTTTTAAAAAAAGAAAGCCACAGCAGCAGCCAACTCGATTTTGGTAGGCCGCTGTCTCCCCCTTGTGTGCTGCATAAAAAATGCACTCCACTAAAAATAGCAATGATCCACGAAATAGAGCGTATGGAGAGAATGAGGCTTCCAGATGAGCCGTCAGGCTATGATAAATTGTATCACACCTGGGCGATATGGATAGATGCCCGGAGCTCACCCCTATTTACCAAGTGGTTACAGACAGGGACATGTGAGTAACACGTTTAAACCACAATCGTAAAGAGAAACAACAATTCCGGAGCCCGCCCCCCCCCCCTTTTTGTTTTATTTTTTCTTTCTCCCGTGTCATAGATACCTACCCCCCCCTTACCCTCCCCTCATTCCCCTGTTTGTAGACCTTATAAAATATCACAGACAAACATGATATAGTTCAACTCGAAATTGATTTATTAAGTTTCATTGTCAAAGTTAATTTTACATTGCTTTGAGATAAGGCAAAAGTTTCCCCCCCTCCATGAAACCAATAAAACCTATATTGAATAAAATAAAAATGATGCAGTTACCGGTAGTTCTGCAGCTTCTTGGTGGAAATAAAGACCATCTCCCGTCTCCCAGCTGCAGCAGAGACTGACTGAAATGGCTGCCAAGCCCGGTATTAATGCTTCTAAATTGATGACATCACAAAGGAGTGACATCGTCAGCCTTCCAAACACCTGGCTCAATTGCATACAGTATGTATGTATGTATGCATGTATGTGAGTGAGTCTATCTATCTATCTATCTATCTATCTATCTATCTATCTATTATTAATTATGTAGAATATAGATATGGATTATTTCTAAATTACAGATTTTGTAGATATAGATTAAAGATAGATTTAAGATTGTGTGTGTGTGTGTGTGTGTGTGTGTGTGTGTGTGTGTGTGTGTGTGTGTGTATATATAATGTATATATGTAAAAAAAAATATAAAATCTGTAGTTATGTATGTATGTATGTATGGCGGGCGGGCAAAAAAGGCCTGCTGTATGTTTTTAAGTTCTTCGGATGACCATGCCGCTCTAATATTCTCCTTACTAGGGTCTACTAATGCTGGCCCAGGGGAAGGCAATAAAGCCCTATGGGGCCGAAGCCAATTTCCCTTATTTTAGGTTAAAAGTTTCCATCCGTCCCCACTGGAAATGCGGCCGGCCGAAGAGATCCCTCCAACCGACCGACCGACGCACCTTCAGAGACAAACTAGTGCTTGCTTCTAGTGTCATCGCCGGCTTAACCATCCTTTGTAGGGAGCTGACGAGTCCTGCAGTAGCAGCAGCAGCAGGCTCTGCAAGCCTAGGATGCGTGAGCACGGTGCAAGAGGAAGGACTGAGGGTGTGAGGCTGGGCGCGGTTGAGAAGGCGTGGGGCGGGGCTATGGAAAGTTTTAATAGCTCTCCCAGCTGCCTGGGTGCATTGTGGGTGCGCCCAGAGTGCTGGCTGAGCGTGTTGCCTCAAGCCTTGGAAGTGGAGTTGGGCGGGCCGGGCTACAGGTGAAACCCATTTCGGGTTATCGCTTCTCGGCCTTTTGGCTAAGATCAAGTGTAGTATCTGTTCTTATCAGTTTAATATCTGATACGTCCCCTATCTGGGGACCATATATTAAATGGATTTTTAGAACAGGGAGCTGGAAAAAGAGCTTGCTCTGTCCACTCCACGCATTGACCTGGTATTGCAGTACCTCCAGGACCGGTGCACCCCCTTTCCTACAGCAGTTTCCAAAAGCAGAAAAACAAAACCGACGAGCAAGAGGTGCAGCGCAGCTGTGGCGGCGGCTGCTGCTACCACCCAAGCACTTTGATTGACACTCAGCCCGTCTGCTCGCAACATTGTATCCACTGAGCAGCTGCGTCTGCCAGAGTGTGCGAGTGTGCACAGCACAGGTACAACTGGAAGCAAAACACACACACACACACACACCAGTTCATATGGCAGCCGCACTCTATAGTTCGTACCTACCGCTGCGCTAATAGCCAAGTTGGAAACATCGGGCAGGCACAGCGTATCCTGGCAGCCTGCGTCTGTATGCTCCACGTATTCGGGTCATGGGTGTATGTGCAGGGGGCCCGGAGCCCTAGGGGGCCCATAAAGTCTCTCTTCCCCACATTGTAAACCAATGCTATCAATGACGCTTTATAGTTTGGGGGCCCAGTTCCAGACTTTGTACTGGGGCCCCGCAGCTTCAAGTTACACCTCCGGATCAGGATAATGCTAGGCCATTCCAACCAGCCTGTGTGTGTGACCTGCAGTCGCTGGTAGTCGAAAAGCGGCCGGCCCCGGATGCGCGCTTCAGAGTGGACAGACAGCAGCGGACCCCCAATCACACAGGCCCAAGGCTTGCTATGTAGCACGGAATACCTCATTGGACTGCAGCACTCCACGCGGGCTGAGATACACGCTCCACGTGGGATGGGCAGTATTCGTCCATGAAGATCCAGGCCAACGTTTAGAGATGGAGCAACACTCGGGGAGCAAAGAACTCCAACGAACGGACGCCTACTTTACAAGGATGTATTGCTTTATTCAATGCATGGACACAGAAACAGTTCAACCGCTCGATTACAGACCGCAGTCAATACAGTAAAGAAAGAAATGTGTCTGTTTAATGTAAACTTGCATGGAGCTCGTTTGTCAGCCACTGACTGAATGCTGCTGCTGCATGTCTAAAACGTGGTCTGACGTTACACGCACCACCAGGGATAAGGCCTTGCCTATAAGCATTCCCCAGCTGGCAAAAACCGAACCTCCCTGCCTATTCCTCACCATGGAAGAACGGAACCTACCTTTTTTTTAAAAAAAGAAAGCCACAGCAGCAGCCAACTCGATTTTGGTAGGCCGCTGTCTCCCCCTTGTGTGCTGCATAAAAAATGCACTCCACTAAAAATAGCAATGATCCACGAAATAGAGCGTATGGAGAGAATGAGGCTTCCAGATGAGCCGTCAGGCTATGATAAATTGTATCACACCTGGGCGATATGGATAGATGCCCGGAGCTCACCCCTATTTACCAAGTGGTTACAGACAGGGACATGTGAGTAACACGTTTAAACCACAATCGTAAAGAGAAACAACAATTCCGGAGCCCGCCCCCCCCCCCTTTTTGTTTTATTTTTTCTTTCTCCCGTGTCATAGATACCTACCCCCCCCTTACCCTCCCCTCATTCCCCTGTTTGTAGACCTTATAAAATATCACAGACAAACATGATATAGTTCAACTCGAAATTGATTTATTAAGTTTCATTGTCAAAGTTAATTTTACATTGCTTTGAGATAAGGCAAAAGTTTCCCCCCCTCCATGAAACCAATAAAACCTATATTGAATAAAATAAAAATGATGCAGTTACCGGTAGTTCTGCAGCTTCTTGGTGGAAATAAAGACCATCTCCCGTCTCCCAGCTGCAGCAGAGACTGACTGAAATGGCTGCCAAGCCCGGTATTAATGCTTCTAAATTGATGACATCACAAAGGAGTGACATCGTCAGCCTTCCAAACACCTGGCTCAATTGCATACAGTATGTATGTATGTATGCATGTATGTGAGTGAGTCTATCTATCTATCTATCTATCTATCTATCTATCTATCTTTATTAATTATGTAGAATATAGATATGGATTATTTCTAAATTACAGATTTTGTAGATATAGATTAAAGATAGATTTAAGATTGTGTGTGTGTGTGTGTGTGTGTGTGTGTGTGTGTGTGTGTGTGTGTGTGTGTATATATAATGTATATATGTAAAAAAAAATATAAAATCTGTAGTTATGTATGTATGTATGTATGGCGGGCGGGCAAAAAAGGCCTGCTGTATGTTTTTAAGTTCTTCGGATGACCATGCCGCTCTAATATTCTCCTTACTAGGGTCTACTAATGCTGGCCCAGGGGAAGGCAATAAAGCCCTATGGGGCCGAAGCCAATTTCCCTTATTTTAGGTTAAAAGTTTCCATCCGTCCCCACTGGAAATGCGGCCGGCCGAAGAGATCCCTCCAACCGACCGACCGACGCACCTTCAGAGACAAACTAGTGCTTGCTTCTAGTGTCATCGCCGGCTTAACCATCCTTTGTAGGGAGCTGACGAGTCCTGCAGTAGCAGCAGCAGCAGGCTCTGCAAGCCTAGGATGCGTGAGCACGGTGCAAGAGGAAGGACTGAGGGTGTGAGGCTGGGCGCGGTTGAGAAGGCGTGGGGCGGGGCTATGGAAAGTTTTAATAGCTCTCCCAGCTGCCTGGGTGCATTGTGGGTGCGCCCAGAGTGCTGGCTGAGCGTGTTGCCTCAAGCCTTGGAAGTGGAGTTGGGCGGGCCGGGCTACAGGTGAAACCCATTTCGGGTTATCGCTTCTCGGCCTTTTGGCTAAGATCAAGTGTAGTATCTGTTCTTATCAGTTTAATATCTGATACGTCCCCTATCTGGGGACCATATATTAAATGGATTTTTAGAACAGGGAGCTGGAAAAAGAGCTTGCTCTGTCCACTCCACGCATTGACCTGGTATTGCAGTACCTCCAGGACCGGTGCACCCCCTTTCCTACAGCAGTTTCCAAAAGCAGAAAAACAAAACCGACGAGCAAGAGGTGCAGCGCAGCTGTGGCGGCGGCTGCTGCTACCACCCAAGCACTTTGATTGACACTCAGCCCGTCTGCTCGCAACATTGTATCCACTGAGCAGCTGCGTCTGCCAGAGTGTGCACAGCACAGGTACAACTGGAAGCAAAACACACACACACACACACACCAGTTCATATGGCAGCCGCACTCTATAGTTCGTACCTACCGCTGCGCTAATAGCCAAGTTGGAAACATCGGGCAGGCACAGCGTATCCTGGCAGCCTGCGTCTGTATGCTCCACGTATTCGGGTCATGGGTGTATGTGCAGGGGGCCCGGAGCCCTAGGGGGCCCATAAAGTCTCTCTTCCCCACATTGTAAACCAATGCTATCAATGACGCTTTATAGTTTGGGGGCCCAGTTCCAGACTTTGTACTGGGGCCCCGCAGCTTCAAGTTACACCTCCGGATCAGGATAATGCTAGGCCATTCCAACCAGCCTGTGTGTGTGACCTGCAGTCGCTGGTAGTCGAAAAGCGGCCGGCCCCGGATGCGCGCTTCAGAGTGGACAGACAGCAGCGGACCCCCAATCACACAGGCCCAAGGCTTGCTATGTAGCACGGAATACCTCATTGGACTGCAGCACTCCACGCGGGCTGAGATACACGCTCCACGTGGGATGGGCAGTATTCGTCCATGAAGATCCAGGCCAACGTTTAGAGATGGAGCAACACTCGGGGAGCAAAGAACTCCAACGAACGGACGCCTACTTTACAAGGATGTATTGCTTTATTCAATGCATGGACACAGAAACAGTTCAACCGCTCGATTACAGACCGCAGTCAATACAGTAAAGAAAGAAATGTGTCTGTTTAATGTAAACTTGCATGGAGCTCGTTTGTCAGCCACTGACTGAATGCTGCTGCTGCATGTCTAAAACGTGGTCTGACGTTACACGCACCACCAGGGATAAGGCCTTGCCTATAAGCATTCCCCAGCTGGCAAAAACCGAACCTCCCTGCCTATTCCTCACCATGGAAGAACGGAACCTACCTTTTTTTTAAAAAAAGAAAGCCACAGCAGCAGCCAACTCGATTTTGGTAGGCCGCTGTCTCCCCCTTGTGTGCTGCATAAAAAATGCACTCCACTAAAAATAGCAATGATCCACGAAATAGAGCGTATGGAGAGAATGAGGCTTCCAGATGAGCCGTCAGGCTATGATAAATTGTATCACACCTGGGCGATATGGATAGATGCCCGGAGCTCACCCCTATTTACCAAGTGGTTACAGACAGGGACATGTGAGTAACACGTTTAAACCACAATCGTAAAGAGAAACAACAATTCCGGAGCCCGCCCCCCCCCCCTTTTTGTTTTATTTTTTCTTTCTCCCGTGTCATAGATACCTACCCCCCCCTTACCCTCCCCTCATTCCCCTGTTTGTAGACCTTATAAAATATCACAGACAAACATGATATAGTTCAACTCGAAATTGATTTATTAAGTTTCATTGTCAAAGTTAATTTTACATTGCTTTGAGATAAGGCAAAAGTTTCCCCCCCTCCATGAAACCAATAAAACCTATATTGAATAAAATAAAAATGATGCAGTTACCGGTAGTTCTGCAGCTTCTTGGTGGAAATAAAGACCATCTCCCGTCTCCCAGCTGCAGCAGAGACTGACTGAAATGGCTGCCAAGCCCGGTATTAATGCTTCTAAATTGATGACATCACAAAGGAGTGACATCGTCAGCCTTCCAAACACCTGGCTCAATTGCATACAGTATGTATGTATGTATGCATGTATGTGAGTGAGTCTATCTATCTATCTATCTATCTATCTATCTATCTATCTTATTAATTATGTAGAATATAGATATGGATTATTTCTAAATTACAGATTTTGTAGATATAGATTAAAGATAGATTTAAGATTGTGTGTGTGTGTGTGTGTGTGTGTGTGTGTGTGTGTGTGTGTGTGTGTATATATAATGTATATATGTAAAAAAAAATATAAAATCTGTAGTTATGTATGTATGTATGTATGGCGGGCGGGCAAAAAAGGCCTGCTGTATGTTTTTAAGTTCTTCGGATGACCATGCCGCTCTAATATTCTCCTTACTAGGGTCTACTAATGCTGGCCCAGGGGAAGGCAATAAAGCCCTATGGGGCCGAAGCCAATTTCCCTTATTTTAGGTTAAAAGTTTCCATCCGTCCCCACTGGAAATGCGGCCGGCCGAAGAGATCCCTCCAACCGACCGACCGACGCACCTTCAGAGACAAACTAGTGCTTGCTTCTAGTGTCATCGCCGGCTTAACCATCCTTTGTAGGGAGCTGACGAGTCCTGCAGTAGCAGCAGCAGCAGGCTCTGCAAGCCTAGGATGCGTGAGCACGGTGCAAGAGGAAGGACTGAGGGTGTGAGGCTGGGCGCGGTTGAGAAGGCGTGGGGCGGGGCTATGGAAAGTTTTAATAGCTCTCCCAGCTGCCTGGGTGCATTGTGGGTGCGCCCAGAGTGCTGGCTGAGCGTGTTGCCTCAAGCCTTGGAAGTGGAGTTGGGCGGGCCGGGCTACAGGTGAAACCCATTTCGGGTTATCGCTTCTCGGCCTTTTGGCTAAGATCAAGTGTAGTATCTGTTCTTATCAGTTTAATATCTGATACGTCCCCTATCTGGGGACCATATATTAAATGGATTTTTAGAACAGGGAGCTGGAAAAAGAGCTTGCTCTGTCCACTCCACGCATTGACCTGGTATTGCAGTACCTCCAGGACCGGTGCACCCCCTTTCCTACAGCAGTTTCCAAAAGCAGAAAAACAAAACCGACGAGCAAGAGGTGCAGCGCAGCTGTGGCGGCGGCTGCTGCTACCACCCAAGCACTTTGATTGACACTCAGCCCGTCTGCTCGCAACATTGTATCCACTGAGCAGCTGCGTCTGCCAGAGTGTGCACAGCACAGGTACAACTGGAAGCAAAACACACACACACACACACACCAGTTCATATGGCAGCCGCACTCTATAGTTCGTACCTACCGCTGCGCTAATAGCCAAGTTGGAAACATCGGGCAGGCACAGCGTATCCTGGCAGCCTGCGTCTGTATGCTCCACGTATTCGGGTCATGGGTGTATGTGCAGGGGGCCCGGAGCCCTAGGGGGCCCATAAAGTCTCTCTTCCCCACATTGTAAACCAATGCTATCAATGACGCTTTATAGTTTGGGGGCCCAGTTCCAGACTTTGTACTGGGGCCCCGCAGCTTCAAGTTACACCTCCGGATCAGGATAATGCTAGGCCATTCCAACCAGCCTGTGTGTGTGACCTGCAGTCGCTGGTAGTCGAAAAGCGGCCGGCCCCGGATGCGCGCTTCAGAGTGGACAGACAGCAGCGGACCCCCAATCACACAGGCCCAAGGCTTGCTATGTAGCACGGAATACCTCATTGGACTGCAGCACTCCACGCGGGCTGAGATACACGCTCCACGTGGGATGGGCAGTATTCGTCCATGAAGATCCAGGCCAACGTTTAGAGATGGAGCAACACTCGGGGAGCAAAGAACTCCAACGAACGGACGCCTACTTTACAAGGATGTATTGCTTTATTCAATGCATGGACACAGAAACAGTTCAACCGCTCGATTACAGACCGCAGTCAATACAGTAAAGAAAGAAATGTGTCTGTTTAATGTAAACTTGCATGGAGCTCGTTTGTCAGCCACTGACTGAATGCTGCTGCTGCATGTCTAAAACGTGGTCTGACGTTACACGCACCACCAGGGATAAGGCCTTGCCTATAAGCATTCCCCAGCTGGCAAAAACCGAACCTCCCTGCCTATTCCTCACCATGGAAGAACGGAACCTACCTTTTTTTTAAAAAAAGAAAGCCACAGCAGCAGCCAACTCGATTTTGGTAGGCCGCTGTCTCCCCCTTGTGTGCTGCATAAAAAATGCACTCCACTAAAAATAGCAATGATCCACGAAATAGAGCGTATGGAGAGAATGAGGCTTCCAGATGAGCCGTCAGGCTATGATAAATTGTATCACACCTGGGCGATATGGATAGATGCCCGGAGCTCACCCCTATTTACCAAGTGGTTACAGACAGGGACATGTGAGTAACACGTTTAAACCACAATCGTAAAGAGAAACAACAATTCCGGAGCCCGCCCCCCCCCCCTTTTTGTTTTATTTTTTCTTTCTCCCGTGTCATAGATACCTACCCCCCCCTTACCCTCCCCTCATTCCCCTGTTTGTAGACCTTATAAAATATCACAGACAAACATGATATAGTTCAACTCGAAATTGATTTATTAAGTTTCATTGTCAAAGTTAATTTTACATTGCTTTGAGATAAGGCAAAAGTTTCCCCCCCTCCATGAAACCAATAAAACCTATATTGAATAAAATAAAAATGATGCAGTTACCGGTAGTTCTGCAGCTTCTTGGTGGAAATAAAGACCATCTCCCGTCTCCCAGCTGCAGCAGAGACTGACTGAAATGGCTGCCAAGCCCGGTATTAATGCTTCTAAATTGATGACATCACAAAGGAGTGACATCGTCAGCCTTCCAAACACCTGGCTCAATTGCATACAGTATGTATGTATGTATGCATGTATGTGAGTGAGTCTATCTATCTATCTATCTATCTATCTATCTATCTATCTTTATTAATTATGTAGAATATAGATATGGATTATTTCTAAATTACAGATTTTGTAGATATAGATTAAAGATAGATTTAAGAGTGTGTGTGTGTGTGTGTGTGTGTGTGTGTGTGTGTGTGTGTGTGTGTATATATAATGTATATATGTAAAAAAAAATATAAAATCTGTAGTTATGTATGTATGTATGTATGGCGGGCGGGCAAAAAAGGCCTGCTGTATGTTTTTAAGTTCTTCGGATGACCATGCCGCTCTAATATTCTCCTTACTAGGGTCTACTAATGCTGGCCCAGGGGAAGGCAATAAAGCCCTATGGGGCCGAAGCCAATTTCCCTTATTTTAGGTTAAAAGTTTCCATCCGTCCCCACTGGAAATGCGGCCGGCCGAAGAGATCCCTCCAACCGACCGACCGACGCACCTTCAGAGACAAACTAGTGCTTGCTTCTAGTGTCATCGCCGGCTTAACCATCCTTTGTAGGGAGCTGACGAGTCCTGCAGTAGCAGCAGCAGCAGGCTCTGCAAGCCTAGGATGCGTGAGCACGGTGCAAGAGGAAGGACTGAGGGTGTGAGGCTGGGCGCGGTTGAGAAGGCGTGGGGCGGGGCTATGGAAAGTTTTAATAGCTCTCCCAGCTGCCTGGGTGCATTGTGGGTGCGCCCAGAGTGCTGGCTGAGCGTGTTGCCTCAAGCCTTGGAAGTGGAGTTGGGCGGGCCGGGCTACAGGTGAAACCCATTTCGGGTTATCGCTTCTCGGCCTTTTGGCTAAGATCAAGTGTAGTATCTGTTCTTATCAGTTTAATATCTGATACGTCCCCTATCTGGGGACCATATATTAAATGGATTTTTAGAACAGGGAGCTGGAAAAAGAGCTTGCTCTGTCCACTCCACGCATTGACCTGGTATTGCAGTACCTCCAGGACCGGTGCACCCCCTTTCCTACAGCAGTTTCCAAAAGCAGAAAAACAAAACCGACGAGCAAGAGGTGCAGCGCAGCTGTGGCGGCGGCTGCTGCTACCACCCAAGCACTTTGATTGACACTCAGCCCGTCTGCTCGCAACATTGTATCCACTGAGCAGCTGCGTCTGCCAGAGTGTGCACAGCACAGGTACAACTGGAAGCAACACACACACACACACACACACACCAGTTCATATGGCAGCCGCACTCTATAGTTCGTACCTACCGCTGCGCTAATAGCCAAGTTGGAAACATCGGGCAGGCACAGCGTATCCTGGCAGCCTGCGTCTGTATGCTCCACGTATTCGGGTCATGGGTGTATGTGCAGGGGGCCCGGAGCCCTAGGGGGCCCATAAAGTCTCTCTTCCCCACATTGTAAACCAATGCTATCAATGACGCTTTATAGTTTGGGGGCCCAGTTCCAGACTTTGTACTGGGGCCCCGCAGCTTCAAGTTACACCTCCGGATCAGGATAATGCTAGGCCATTCCAACCAGCCTGTGTGTGTGACCTGCAGTCGCTGGTAGTCGAAAAGCGGCCGGCCCCGGATGCGCGCTTCAGAGTGGACAGACAGCAGCGGACCCCCAATCACACAGGCCCAAGGCTTGCTATGTAGCACGGAATACCTCATTGGACTGCAGCACTCCACGCGGGCTGAGATACACGCTCCACGTGGGATGGGCAGTATTCGTCCATGAAGATCCAGGCCAACGTTTAGAGATGGAGCAACACTCGGGGAGCAAAGAACTCCAACGAACGGACGCCTACTTTACAAGGATGTATTGCTTTATTCAATGCATGGACACAGAAACAGTTCAACCGCTCGATTACAGACCGCAGTCAATACAGTAAAGAAAGAAATGTGTCTGTTTAATGTAAACTTGCATGGAGCTCGTTTGTCAGCCACTGACTGAATGCTGCTGCTGCATGTCTAAAACGTGGTCTGACGTTACACGCACCACCAGGGATAAGGCCTTGCCTATAAGCATTCCCCAGCTGGCAAAAACCGAACCTCCCTGCCTATTCCTCACCATGGAAGAACGGAACCTACCTTTTTTTTAAAAAAAGAAAGCCACAGCAGCAGCCAACTCGATTTTGGTAGGCCGCTGTCTCCCCCTTGTGTGCTGCATAAAAAATGCACTCCACTAAAAATAGCAATGATCCACGAAATAGAGCGTATGGAGAGAATGAGGCTTCCAGATGAGCCGTCAGGCTATGATAAATTGTATCACACCTGGGCGATATGGATAGATGCCCGGAGCTCACCCCTATTTACCAAGTGGTTACAGACAGGGACATGTGAGTAACACGTTTAAACCACAATCGTAAAGAGAAACAACAATTCCGGAGCCCGCCCCCCCCCCCTTTTTGTTTTATTTTTTCTTTCTCCCGTGTCATAGATACCTACCCCCCCCTTACCCTCCCCTCATTCCCCTGTTTGTAGACCTTATAAAATATCACAGACAAACATGATATAGTTCAACTCGAAATTGATTTATTAAGTTTCATTGTCAAAGTTAATTTTACATTGCTTTGAGATAAGGCAAAAGTTTCCCCCCCTCCATGAAACCAATAAAACCTATATTGAATAAAATAAAAATGATGCAGTTACCGGTAGTTCTGCAGCTTCTTGGTGGAAATAAAGACCATCTCCCGTCTCCCAGCTGCAGCAGAGACTGACTGAAATGGCTGCCAAGCCCGGTATTAATGCTTCTAAATTGATGACATCACAAAGGAGTGACATCGTCAGCCTTCCAAACACCTGGCTCAATTGCATACAGTATGTATGTATGTATGCATGTATGTGAGTGAGTCTATCTATCTATCTATCTATCTATCTATCTATCTATCTTTATTAATTATGTAGAATATAGATATGGATTATTTCTAAATTACAGATTTTGTAGATATAGATTAAAGATAGATTTAAGATTGTGTGTGTGTGTGTGTGTGTGTGTGTGTGTGTGTGTGTGTGTGTGTGTGTATATATAATGTATATATGTAAAAAAAAATATAAAATCTGTAGTTATGTATGTATGTATGTATGGCGGGCGGGCAAAAAAGGCCTGCTGTATGTTTTTAAGTTCTTCGGATGACCATGCCGCTCTAATATTCTCCTTACTAGGGTCTACTAATGCTGGCCCAGGGGAAGGCAATAAAGCCCTATGGGGCCGAAGCCAATTTCCCTTATTTTAGGTTAAAAGTTTCCATCCGTCCCCACTGGAAATGCGGCCGGCCGAAGAGATCCCTCCAACCGACCGACCGACGCACCTTCAGAGACAAACTAGTGCTTGCTTCTAGTGTCATCGCCGGCTTAACCATCCTTTGTAGGGAGCTGACGAGTCCTGCAGTAGCAGCAGCAGCAGGCTCTGCAAGCCTAGGATGCGTGAGCACGGTGCAAGAGGAAGGACTGAGGGTGTGAGGCTGGGCGCGGTTGAGAAGGCGTGGGGCGGGGCTATGGAAAGTTTTAATAGCTCTCCCAGCTGCCTGGGTGCATTGTGGGTGCGCCCAGAGTGCTGGCTGAGCGTGTTGCCTCAAGCCTTGGAAGTGGAGTTGGGCGGGCCGGGCTACAGGTGAAACCCATTTCGGGTTATCGCTTCTCGGCCTTTTGGCTAAGATCAAGTGTAGTATCTGTTCTTATCAGTTTAATATCTGATACGTCCCCTATCTGGGGACCATATATTAAATGGATTTTTAGAACAGGGAGCTGGAAAAAGAGCTTGCTCTGTCCACTCCACGCATTGACCTGGTATTGCAGTACCTCCAGGACCGGTGCACCCCCTTTCCTACAGCAGTTTCCAAAAGCAGAAAAACAAAACCGACGAGCAAGAGGTGCAGCGCAGCTGTGGCGGCGGCTGCTGCTACCACCCAAGCACTTTGATTGACACTCAGCCCGTCTGCTCGCAACATTGTATCCACTGAGCAGCTGCGTCTGCCAGAGTGTGCACAGCACAGGTACAACTGGAAGCAAAACACACACACACACACACACCAGTTCATATGGCAGCCGCACTCTATAGTTCGTACCTACCGCTGCGCTAATAGCCAAGTTGGAAACATCGGGCAGGCACAGCGTATCCTGGCAGCCTGCGTCTGTATGCTCCACGTATTCGGGTCATGGGTGTATGTGCAGGGGGCCCGGAGCCCTAGGGGGCCCATAAAGTCTCTCTTCCCCACATTGTAAACCAATGCTATCAATGACGCTTTATAGTTTGGGGGCCCAGTTCCAGACTTTGTACTGGGGCCCCGCAGCTTCAAGTTACACCTCCGGATCAGGATAATGCTAGGCCATTCCAACCAGCCTGTGTGTGTGACCTGCAGTCGCTGGTAGTCGAAAAGCGGCCGGCCCCGGATGCGCGCTTCAGAGTGGACAGACAGCAGCGGACCCCCAATCACACAGGCCCAAGGCTTGCTATGTAGCACGGAATACCTCATTGGACTGCAGCACTCCACGCGGGCTGAGATACACGCTCCACGTGGGATGGGCAGTATTCGTCCATGAAGATCCAGGCCAACGTTTAGAGATGGAGCAACACTCGGGGAGCAAAGAACTCCAACGAACGGACGCCTACTTTACAAGGATGTATTGCTTTATTCAATGCATGGACACAGAAACAGTTCAACCGCTCGATTACAGACCGCAGTCAATACAGTAAAGAAAGAAATGTGTCTGTTTAATGTAAACTTGCATGGAGCTCGTTTGTCAGCCACTGACTGAATGCTGCTGCTGCATGTCTAAAACGTGGTCTGACGTTACACGCACCACCAGGGATAAGGCCTTGCCTATAAGCATTCCCCAGCTGGCAAAAACCGAACCTCCCTGCCTATTCCTCACCATGGAAGAACGGAACCTACCTTTTTTTTAAAAAAAGAAAGCCACAGCAGCAGCCAACTCGATTTTGGTAGGCCGCTGTCTCCCCCTTGTGTGCTGCATAAAAAATGCACTCCACTAAAAATAGCAATGATCCACGAAATAGAGCGTATGGAGAGAATGAGGCTTCCAGATGAGCCGTCAGGCTATGATAAATTGTATCACACCTGGGCGATATGGATAGATGCCCGGAGCTCACCCCTATTTACCAAGTGGTTACAGACAGGGACATGTGAGTAACACGTTTAAACCACAATCGTAAAGAGAAACAACAATTCCGGAGCCCGCCCCCCCCCCCTTTTTGTTTTATTTTTTCTTTCTCCCGTGTCATAGATACCTACCCCCCCCTTACCCTCCCCTCATTCCCCTGTTTGTAGACCTTATAAAATATCACAGACAAACATGATATAGTTCAACTCGAAATTGATTTATTAAGTTTCATTGTCAAAGTTAATTTTACATTGCTTTGAGATAAGGCAAAAGTTTCCCCCCCTCCATGAAACCAATAAAACCTATATTGAATAAAATAAAAATGATGCAGTTACCGGTAGTTCTGCAGCTTCTTGGTGGAAATAAAGACCATCTCCCGTCTCCCAGCTGCAGCAGAGACTGACTGAAATGGCTGCCAAGCCCGGTATTAATGCTTCTAAATTGATGACATCACAAAGGAGTGACATCGTCAGCCTTCCAAACACCTGGCTCAATTGCATACAGTATGTATGTATGTATGCATGTATGTGAGTGAGTCTATCTATCTATCTATCTATCTATCTATCTATCTATCTTTATTAATTATGTAGAATATAGATATGGATTATTTCTAAATTACAGATTTTGTAGATATAGATTAAAGATAGATTTAAGATTGTGTGTGTGTGTGTGTGTGTGTGTGTGTGTGTGTGTGTGTGTGTGTGTGTGTGTGTGTATATATAATGTATATATGTAAAAAAAAATATAAAATCTGTAGTTATGTATGTATGTATGTATGGCGGGCGGGCAAAAAAGGCCTGCTGTATGTTTTTAAGTTCTTCGGATGACCATGCCGCTCTAATATTCTCCTTACTAGGGTCTACTAATGCTGGCCCAGGGGAAGGCAATAAAGCCCTATGGGGCCGAAGCCAATTTCCCTTATTTTAGGTTAAAAGTTTCCATCCGTCCCCACTGGAAATGCGGCCGGCCGAAGAGATCCCTCCAACCGACCGACCGACGCACCTTCAGAGACAAACTAGTGCTTGCTTCTAGTGTCATCGCCGGCTTAACCATCCTTTGTAGGGAGCTGACGAGTCCTGCAGTAGCAGCAGCAGCAGGCTCTGCAAGCCTAGGATGCGTGAGCACGGTGCAAGAGGAAGGACTGAGGGTGTGAGGCTGGGCGCGGTTGAGAAGGCGTGGGGCGGGGCTATGGAAAGTTTTAATAGCTCTCCCAGCTGCCTGGGTGCATTGTGGGTGCGCCCAGAGTGCTGGCTGAGCGTGTTGCCTCAAGCCTTGGAAGTGGAGTTGGGCGGGCCGGGCTACAGGTGAAACCCATTTCGGGTTATCGCTTCTCGGCCTTTTGGCTAAGATCAAGTGTAGTATCTGTTCTTATCAGTTTAATATCTGATACGTCCCCTATCTGGGGACCATATATTAAATGGATTTTTAGAACAGGGAGCTGGAAAAAGAGCTTGCTCTGTCCACTCCACGCATTGACCTGGTATTGCAGTACCTCCAGGACCGGTGCACCCCCTTTCCTACAGCAGTTTCCAAAAGCAGAAAAACAAAACCGACGAGCAAGAGGTGCAGCGCAGCTGTGGCGGCGGCTGCTGCTACCACCCAAGCACTTTGATTGACACTCAGCCCGTCTGCTCGCAACATTGTATCCACTGAGCAGCTGCGTCTGCCAGAGTGTGCACAGCACAGGTACAACTGGAAGCAAAACACACACACACACACACACCAGTTCATATGGCAGCCGCACTCTATAGTTCGTACCTACCGCTGCGCTAATAGCCAAGTTGGAAACATCGGGCAGGCACAGCGTATCCTGGCAGCCTGCGTCTGTATGCTCCACGTATTCGGGTCATGGGTGTATGTGCAGGGGGCCCGGAGCCCTAGGGGGCCCATAAAGTCTCTCTTCCCCACATTGTAAACCAATGCTATCAATGACGCTTTATAGTTTGGGGGCCCAGTTCCAGACTTTGTACTGGGGCCCCGCAGCTTCAAGTTACACCTCCGGATCAGGATAATGCTAGGCCATTCCAACCAGCCTGTGTGTGTGACCTGCAGTCGCTGGTAGTCGAAAAGCGGCCGGCCCCGGATGCGCGCTTCAGAGTGGACAGACAGCAGCGGACCCCCAATCACACAGGCCCAAGGCTTGCTATGTAGCACGGAATACCTCATTGGACTGCAGCACTCCACGCGGGCTGAGATACACGCTCCACGTGGGATGGGCAGTATTCGTCCATGAAGATCCAGGCCAACGTTTAGAGATGGAGCAACACTCGGGGAGCAAAGAACTCCAACGAACGGACGCCTACTTTACAAGGATGTATTGCTTTATTCAATGCATGGACACAGAAACAGTTCAACCGCTCGATTACAGACCGCAGTCAATACAGTAAAGAAAGAAATGTGTCTGTTTAATGTAAACTTGCATGGAGCTCGTTTGTCAGCCACTGACTGAATGCTGCTGCTGCATGTCTAAAACGTGGTCTGACGTTACACGCACCACCAGGGATAAGGCCTTGCCTATAAGCATTCCCCAGCTGGCAAAAACCGAACCTCCCTGCCTATTCCTCACCATGGAAGAACGGAACCTACCTTTTTTTTAAAAAAAGAAAGCCACAGCAGCAGCCAACTCGATTTTGGTAGGCCGCTGTCTCCCCCTTGTGTGCTGCATAAAAAATGCACTCCACTAAAAATAGCAATGATCCACGAAATAGAGCGTATGGAGAGAATGAGGCTTCCAGATGAGCCGTCAGGCTATGATAAATTGTATCACACCTGGGCGATATGGATAGATGCCCGGAGCTCACCCCTATTTACCAAGTGGTTACAGACAGGGACATGTGAGTAACACGTTTAAACCACAATCGTAAAGAGAAACAACAATTCCGGAGCCCGCCCCCCCCCCCCTTTTTGTTTTATTTTTTCTTTCTCCCGTGTCATAGATACCTACCCCCCCCTTACCCTCCCCTCATTCCCCTGTTTGTAGACCTTATAAAATATCACAGACAAACATGATATAGTTCAACTCGAAATTGATTTATTAAGTTTCATTGTCAAAGTTAATTTTACATTGCTTTGAGATAAGGCAAAAGTTTCCCCCCCTCCATGAAACCAATAAAACCTATATTGAATAAAATAAAAATGATGCAGTTACCGGTAGTTCTGCAGCTTCTTGGTGGAAATAAAGACCATCTCCCGTCTCCCAGCTGCAGCAGAGACTGACTGAAATGGCTGCCAAGCCCGGTATTAATGCTTCTAAATTGATGACATCACAAAGGAGTGACATCGTCAGCCTTACAAACACCTGGCTCAATTGCATACAGTATGTATGTATGTATGCATGTATGTGAGTGAGTCTATCTATCTATCTATCTATCTATCTATCTATCTTTATTAATTATGTAGAATATAGATATGGATTATTTCTAAATTACAGATTTTGTAGATATAGATTAAAGATAGATTTAAGATTGTGTGTGTGTGTGTGTGTGTGTGTGTGTGTATATATAATTAATGTATATATGTAAAAAAAAATATAAAATCTGTAGTTATGTATGTATGTATGTATGGCGGGCGGGCAAAAAAGGCCTGCTGTATGTTTTTAAGTTCTTCGGATGACCATGCCGCTCTAATATTCTCCTTACTAGGGTCTACTAATGCTGGCCCAGGGGAAGGCAATAAAGCCCTATGGGGCCGAAGCCAATTTCCCTTATTTTAGGTTAAAAGTTTCCATCCGTCCCCACTGGAAATGCGGCCGGCCGAAGAGATCCCTCCAACCGACCGACCGACGCACCTTCAGAGACAAACTAGTGCTTGCTTCTAGTGTCATCGCCGGCTTAACCATCCTTTGTAGGGAGCTGACGAGTCCTGCAGTAGCAGCAGCAGCAGGCTCTGCAAGCCTAGGATGCGTGAGCACGGTGCAAGAGGAAGGACTGAGGGTGTGAGGCTGGGCGCGGTTGAGAAGGCGTGGGGCGGGGCTATGGAAAGTTTTAATAGCTCTCCCAGCTGCCTGGGTGCATTGTGGGTGCGCCCAGAGTGCTGGCTGAGCGTGTTGCCTCAAGCCTTGGAAGTGGAGTTGGGCGGGCCGGGCTACAGGTGAAACCCATTTCGGGTTATCGCTTCTCGGCCTTTTGGCTAAGATCAAGTGTAGTATCTGTTCTTATCAGTTTAATATCTGATACGTCCCCTATCTGGGGACCATATATTAAATGGATTTTTAGAACAGGGAGCTGGAAAAAGAGCTTGCTCTGTCCACTCCACGCATTGACCTGGTATTGCAGTACCTCCAGGACCGGTGCACCCCCTTTCCTACAGCAGTTTCCAAAAGCAGAAAAACAAAACCGACGAGCAAGAGGTGCAGCGCAGCTGTGGCGGCGGCTGCTGCTACCACCCAAGCACTTTGATTGACACTCAGCCCGTCTGCTCGCAACATTGTATCCACTGAGCAGCTGCGTCTGCCAGAGTGTGCACAGCACAGGTACAACTGGAAGCAAAACACACACACACACACACACCAGTTCATATGGCAGCCGCACTCTATAGTTCGTACCTACCGCTGCGCTAATAGCCAAGTTGGAAACATCGGGCAGGCACAGCGTATCCTGGCAGCCTGCGTCTGTATGCTCCACGTATTCGGGTCATGGGTGTATGTGCAGGGGGCCCGGAGCCCTAGGGGGCCCATAAAGTCTCTCTTCCCCACATTGTAAACCAATGCTATCAATGACGCTTTATAGTTTGGGGGCCCAGTTCCAGACTTTGTACTGGGGCCCCGCAGCTTCAAGTTACACCTCCGGATCAGGATAATGCTAGGCCATTCCAACCAGCCTGTGTGTGTGACCTGCAGTCGCTGGTAGTCGAAAAGCGGCCGGCCCCGGATGCGCGCTTCAGAGTGGACAGACAGCAGCGGACCCCCAATCACACAGGCCCAAGGCTTGCTATGTAGCACGGAATACCTCATTGGACTGCAGCACTCCACGCGGGCTGAGATACACGCTCCACGTGGGATGGGCAGTATTCGTCCATGAAGATCCAGGCCAACGTTTAGAGATGGAGCAACACTCGGGGAGCAAAGAACTCCAACGAACGGACGCCTACTTTACAAGGATGTATTGCTTTATTCAATGCATGGACACAGAAACAGTTCAACCGCTCGATTACAGACCGCAGTCAATACAGTAAAGAAAGAAATGTGTCTGTTTAATGTAAACTTGCATGGAGCTCGTTTGTCAGCCACTGACTGAATGCTGCTGCTGCATGTCTAAAACGTGGTCTGACGTTACACGCACCACCAGGGATAAGGCCTTGCCTATAAGCATTCCCCAGCTGGCAAAAACCGAACCTCCCTGCCTATTCCTCACCATGGAAGAACGGAACCTACCTTTTTTTTAAAAAAAGAAAGCCACAGCAGCAGCCAACTCGATTTTGGTAGGCCGCTGTCTCCCCCTTGTGTGCTGCATAAAAAATGCACTCCACTAAAAATAGCAATGATCCACGAAATAGAGCGTATGGAGAGAATGAGGCTTCCAGATGAGCCGTCAGGCTATGATAAATTGTATCACACCTGGGCGATATGGATAGATGCCCGGAGCTCACCCCTATTTACCAAGTGGTTACAGACAGGGACATGTGAGTAACACGTTTAAACCACAATCGTAAAGAGAAACAACAATTCCGGAGCCCGCCCCCCCCCCCTTTTTGTTTTATTTTTTCTTTCTCCCGTGTCATAGATACCTACCCCCCCCTTACCCTCCCCTCATTCCCCTGTTTGTAGACCTTATAAAATATCACAGACAAACATGATATAGTTCAACTCGAAATTGATTTATTAAGTTTCATTGTCAAAGTTAATTTTACATTGCTTTGAGATAAGGCAAAAGTTTCCCCCCCTCCATGAAACCAATAAAACCTATATTGAATAAAATAAAAATGATGCAGTTACCGGTAGTTCTGCAGCTTCTTGGTGGAAATAAAGACCATCTCCCGTCTCCCAGCTGCAGCAGAGACTGACTGAAATGGCTGCCAAGCCCGGTATTAATGCTTCTAAATTGATGACATCACAAAGGAGTGACATCGTCAGCCTTCCAAACACCTGGCTCAATTGCATACAGTATGTATGTATGTATGCATGTATGTGAGTGAGTCTATCTATCTATCTATCTATCTATCTATCTATCTTTATTAATTATGTAGAATATAGATATGGATTATTTCTAAATTACAGATTTTGTAGATATAGATTAAAGATAGATTTAAGATTGTGTGTGTGTGTGTGTGTGTGTGTGTGTGTGTGTGTGTGTGTGTGTGTGTGTGTATATATAATGTATATATGTAAAAAAAAATATAAAATCTGTAGTTATGTATGTATGTATGTATGGCGGGCGGGCAAAAAAGGCCTGCTGTATGTTTTTAAGTTCTTCGGATGACCATGCCGCTCTAATATTCTCCTTACTAGGGTCTACTAATGCTGGCCCAGGGGAAGGCAATAAAGCCCTATGGGGCCGAAGCCAATTTCCCTTATTTTAGGTTAAAAGTTTCCATCCGTCCCCACTGGAAATGCGGCCGGCCGAAGAGATCCCTCCAACCGACCGACCGACGCACCTTCAGAGACAAACTAGTGCTTGCTTCTAGTGTCATCGCCGGCTTAACCATCCTTTGTAGGGAGCTGACGAGTCCTGCAGTAGCAGCAGCAGCAGGCTCTGCAAGCCTAGGATGCGTGAGCACGGTGCAAGAGGAAGGACTGAGGGTGTGAGGCTGGGCGCGGTTGAGAAGGCGTGGGGCGGGGCTATGGAAAGTTTTAATAGCTCTCCCAGCTGCCTGGGTGCATTGTGGGTGCGCCCAGAGTGCTGGCTGAGCGTGTTGCCTCAAGCCTTGGAAGTGGAGTTGGGCGGGCCGGGCTACAGGTGAAACCCATTTCGGGTTATCGCTTCTCGGCCTTTTGGCTAAGATCAAGTGTAGTATCTGTTCTTATCAGTTTAATATCTGATACGTCCCCTATCTGGGGACCATATATTAAATGGATTTTTAGAACAGGGAGCTGGAAAAAGAGCTTGCTCTGTCCACTCCACGCATTGACCTGGTATTGCAGTACCTCCAGGACCGGTGCACCCCCTTTCCTACAGCAGTTTCCAAAAGCAGAAAAACAAAACCGACGAGCAAGAGGTGCAGCGCAGCTGTGGCGGCGGCTGCTGCTACCACCCAAGCACTTTGATTGACACTCAGCCCGTCTGCTCGCAACATTGTATCCACTGAGCAGCTGCGTCTGCCAGAGTGTGCACAGCACAGGTACAACTGGAAGCAAAACACACACACACACACACACCAGTTCATATGGCAGCCGCACTCTATAGTTCGTACCTACCGCTGCGCTAATAGCCAAGTTGGAAACATCGGGCAGGCACAGCGTATCCTGGCAGCCTGCGTCTGTATGCTCCACGTATTCGGGTCATGGGTGTATGTGCAGGGGGCCCGGAGCCCTAGGGGGCCCATAAAGTCTCTCTTCCCCACATTGTAAACCAATGCTATCAATGACGCTTTATAGTTTGGGGGCCCAGTTCCAGACTTTGTACTGGGGCCCCGCAGCTTCAAGTTACACCTCCGGATCAGGATAATGCTAGGCCATTCCAACCAGCCTGTGTGTGTGACCTGCAGTCGCTGGTAGTCGAAAAGCGGCCGGCCCCGGATGCGCGCTTCAGAGTGGACAGACAGCAGCGGACCCCCAATCACACAGGCCCAAGGCTTGCTATGTAGCACGGAATACCTCATTGGACTGCAGCACTCCACGCGGGCTGAGATACACGCTCCACGTGGGATGGGCAGTATTCGTCCATGAAGATCCAGGCCAACGTTTAGAGATGGAGCAACACTCGGGGAGCAAAGAACTCCAACGAACGGACGCCTACTTTACAAGGATGTATTGCTTTATTCAATGCATGGACACAGAAACAGTTCAACCGCTCGATTACAGACCGCAGTCAATACAGTATGGAGCTCGTTTGTCAGCCACTGACTGAATGCTGCTGCTGCATGTCTAAAACGTGGTCTGACGTTACACGCACCACCAGGGATAAGGCCTTGCCTATAAGCATTCCCCAGCTGGCAAAAACCGAACCTCCCTGCCTATTCCTCACCATGGAAGAACGGAACCTACCTTTTTTTTAAAAAAAGAAAGCCACAGCAGCAGCCAACTCGATTTTGGTAGGCCGCTGTCTCCCCCTTGTGTGCTGCATAAAAAATGCACTCCACTAAAAATAGCAATGATCCACGAAATAGAGCGTATGGAGAGAATGAGGCTTCCAGATGAGCCGTCAGGCTATGATAAATTGTATCACACCTGGGCGATATGGATAGATGCCCGGAGCTCACCCCTATTTACCAAGTGGTTACAGACAGGGACATGTGAGTAACACGTTTAAACCACAATCGTAAAGAGAAACAACAATTCCGGAGCCCGCCCCCCCCCCCTTTTTGTTTTATTTTTTCTTTCTCCCGTGTCATAGATACCTACCCCCCCCTTACCCTCCCCTCATTCCCCTGTTTGTAGACCTTATAAAATATCACAGACAAACATGATATAGTTCAACTCGAAATTGATTTATTAAGTTTCATTGTCAAAGTTAATTTTACATTGCTTTGAGATAAGGCAAAAGTTTCCCCCCCTCCATGAAACCAATAAAACCTATATTGAATAAAATAAAAATGATGCAGTTACCGGTAGTTCTGCAGCTTCTTGGTGGAAATAAAGACCATCTCCCGTCTCCCAGCTGCAGCAGAGACTGACTGAAATGGCTGCCAAGCCCGGTATTAATGCTTCTAAATTGATGACATCACAAAGGAGTGACATCGTCAGCCTTCCAAACACCTGGCTCAATTGCATACAGTATGTATGTATGTATGCATGTATGTGAGTGAGTCTATCTATCTATCTATCTATCTATCTATCTATCTATCTTTATTAATTATGTAGAATATAGATATGGATTATTTCTAAATTACAGATTTTGTAGATATAGATTAAAGATAGATTTAAGATTGTGTGTGTGTGTGTGTGTGTGTGTGTGTGTGTGTGTGTGTGTGTGTATATATATAATGTATATATGTAAAAAAAAATATAAAATCTGTAGTTATGTATGTATGTATGTATGGCGGGCGGGCAAAAAAGGCCTGCTGTATGTTTTTAAGTTCTTCGGATGACCATGCCGCTCTAATATTCTCCTTACTAGGGTCTACTAATGCTGGCCCAGGGGAAGGCAATAAAGCCCTATGGGGCCGAAGCCAATTTCCCTTATTTTAGGTTAAAAGTTTCCATCCGTCCCCACTGGAAATGCGGCCGGCCGAAGAGATCCCTCCAACCGACCGACCGACGCACCTTCAGAGACAAACTAGTGCTTGCTTCTAGTGTCATCGCCGGCTTAACCATCCTTTGTAGGGAGCTGACGAGTCCTGCAGTAGCAGCAGCAGCAGGCTCTGCAAGCCTAGGATGCGTGAGCACGGTGCAAGAGGAAGGACTGAGGGTGTGAGGCTGGGCGCGGTTGAGAAGGCGTGGGGCGGGGCTATGGAAAGTTTTAATAGCTCTCCCAGCTGCCTGGGTGCATTGTGGGTGCGCCCAGAGTGCTGGCTGAGCGTGTTGCCTCAAGCCTTGGAAGTGGAGTTGGGCGGGCCGGGCTACAGGTGAAACCCATTTCGGGTTATCGCTTCTCGGCCTTTTGGCTAAGATCAAGTGTAGTATCTGTTCTTATCAGTTTAATATCTGATACGTCCCCTATCTGGGGACCATATATTAAATGGATTTTTAGAACAGGGAGCTGGAAAAAGAGCTTGCTCTGTCCACTCCACGCATTGACCTGGTATTGCAGTACCTCCAGGACCGGTGCACCCCCTTTCCTACAGCAGTTTCCAAAAGCAGAAAAACAAAACCGACGAGCAAGAGGTGCAGCGCAGCTGTGGCGGCGGCTGCTGCTACCACCCAAGCACTTTGATTGACACTCAGCCCGTCTGCTCGCAACATTGTATCCACTGAGCAGCTGCGTCTGCCAGAGTGTGCACAGCACAGGTACAACTGGAAGCAAAACACACACACACACACACACCAGTTCATATGGCAGCCGCACTCTATAGTTCGTACCTACCGCTGCGCTAATAGCCAAGTTGGAAACATCGGGCAGGCACAGCGTATCCTGGCAGCCTGCGTCTGTATGCTCCACGTATTCGGGTCATGGGTGTATGTGCAGGGGGCCCGGAGCCCTAGGGGGCCCATAAAGTCTCTCTTCCCCACATTGTAAACCAATGCTATCAATGACGCTTTATAGTTTGGGGGCCCAGTTCCAGACTTTGTACTGGGGCCCCGCAGCTTCAAGTTACACCTCCGGATCAGGATAATGCTAGGCCATTCCAACCAGCCTGTGTGTGTGACCTGCAGTCGCTGGTAGTCGAAAAGCGGCCGGCCCCGGATGCGCGCTTCAGAGTGGACAGACAGCAGCGGACCCCCAATCACACAGGCCCAAGGCTTGCTATGTAGCACGGAATACCTCATTGGACTGCAGCACTCCACGCGGGCTGAGATACACGCTCCACGTGGGATGGGCAGTATTCGTCCATGAAGATCCAGGCCAACGTTTAGAGATGGAGCAACACTCGGGGAGCAAAGAACTCCAACGAACGGACGCCTACTTTACAAGGATGTATTGCTTTATTCAATGCATGGACACAGAAACAGTTCAACCGCTCGATTACAGACCGCAGTCAATACAGTAAAGAAAGAAATGTGTCTGTTTAATGTAAACTTGCATGGAGCTCGTTTGTCAGCCACTGACTGAATGCTGCTGCTGCATGTCTAAAACGTGGTCTGACGTTACACGCACCACCAGGGATAAGGCCTTGCCTATAAGCATTCCCCAGCTGGCAAAAACCGAACCTCCCTGCCTATTCCTCACCATGGAAGAACGGAACCTACCTTTTTTTTAAAAAAAGAAAGCCACAGCAGCAGCCAACTCGATTTTGGTAGGCCGCTGTCTCCCCCTTGTGTGCTGCATAAAAAATGCACTCCACTAAAAATAGCAATGATCCACGAAATAGAGCGTATGGAGAGAATGAGGCTTCCAGATGAGCCGTCAGGCTATGATAAATTGTATCACACCTGGGCGATATGGATAGATGCCCGGAGCTCACCCCTATTTACCAAGTGGTTACAGACAGGGACATGTGAGTAACACGTTTAAACCACAATCGTAAAGAGAAACAACAATTCCGGAGCCCGCCCCCCCCCCCTTTTTGTTTTATTTTTTCTTTCTCCCGTGTCATAGATACCTACCCCCCCCTTACCCTCCCCTCATTCCCCTGTTTGTAGACCTTATAAAATATCACAGACAAACATGATATAGTTCAACTCGAAATTGATTTATTAAGTTTCATTGTCAAAGTTAATTTTACATTGCTTTGAGATAAGGCAAAAGTTTCCCCCCCTCCATGAAACCAATAAAACCTATATTGAATAAAATAAAAATGATGCAGTTACCGGTAGTTCTGCAGCTTCTTGGTGGAAATAAAGACCATCTCCCGTCTCCCAGCTGCAGCAGAGACTGACTGAAATGGCTGCCAAGCCCGGTATTAATGCTTCTAAATTGATGACATCACAAAGGAGTGACATCGTCAGCCTTCCAAACACCTGGCTCAATTGCATACAGTATGTATGTATGTATGCATGTATGTGAGTGAGTCTATCTATCTATCTATCTATCTATCTATCTATCTATCTTATTAATTATGTAGAATATAGATATGGATTATTTCTAAATTACAGATTTTGTAGATATAGATTAAAGATAGATTTAAGATTGTGTGTGTGTGTGTGTGTGTGTGTGTGTGTGTGTGTGTGTGTGTGTGTGTGTGTATATATAATGTATATATGTAAAAAAAAATATAAAATCTGTAGTTATGTATGTATGTATGTATGGCGGGCGGGCAAAAAAGGCCTGCTGTATGTTTTTAAGTTCTTCGGATGACCATGCCGCTCTAATATTCTCCTTACTAGGGTCTACTAATGCTGGCCCAGGGGAAGGCAATAAAGCCCTATGGGGCCGAAGCCAATTTCCCTTATTTTAGGTTAAAAGTTTCCATCCGTCCCCACTGGAAATGCGGCCGGCCGAAGAGATCCCTCCAACCGACCGACCGACGCACCTTCAGAGACAAACTAGTGCTTGCTTCTAGTGTCATCGCCGGCTTAACCATCCTTTGTAGGGAGCTGACGAGTCCTGCAGTAGCAGCAGCAGCAGGCTCTGCAAGCCTAGGATGCGTGAGCACGGTGCAAGAGGAAGGACTGAGGGTGTGAGGCTGGGCGCGGTTGAGAAGGCGTGGGGCGGGGCTATGGAAAGTTTTAATAGCTCTCCCAGCTGCCTGGGTGCATTGTGGGTGCGCCCAGAGTGCTGGCTGAGCGTGTTGCCTCAAGCCTTGGAAGTGGAGTTGGGCGGGCCGGGCTACAGGTGAAACCCATTTCGGGTTATCGCTTCTCGGCCTTTTGGCTAAGATCAAGTGTAGTATCTGTTCTTATCAGTTTAATATCTGATACGTCCCCTATCTGGGGACCATATATTAAATGGATTTTTAGAACAGGGAGCTGGAAAAAGAGCTTGCTCTGTCCACTCCACGCATTGACCTGGTATTGCAGTACCTCCAGGACCGGTGCACCCCCTTTCCTACAGCAGTTTCCAAAAGCAGAAAAACAAAACCGACGAGCAAGAGGTGCAGCGCAGCTGTGGCGGCGGCTGCTGCTACCACCCAAGCACTTTGATTGACACTCAGCCCGTCTGCTCGCAACATTGTATCCACTGAGCAGCTGCGTCTGCCAGAGTGTGCACAGCACAGGTACAACTGGAAGCAAAACACACACACACACACACACCAGTTCATATGGCAGCCGCACTCTATAGTTCGTACCTACCGCTGCGCTAATAGCCAAGTTGGAAACATCGGGCAGGCACAGCGTATCCTGGCAGCCTGCGTCTGTATGCTCCACGTATTCGGGTCATGGGTGTATGTGCAGGGGGCCCGGAGCCCTAGGGGGCCCATAAAGTCTCTCTTCCCCACATTGTAAACCAATGCTATCAATGACGCTTTATAGTTTGGGGGCCCAGTTCCAGACTTTGTACTGGGGCCCCGCAGCTTCAAGTTACACCTCCGGATCAGGATAATGCTAGGCCATTCCAACCAGCCTGTGTGTGTGACCTGCAGTCGCTGGTAGTCGAAAAGCGGCCGGCCCCGGATGCGCGCTTCAGAGTGGACAGACAGCAGCGGACCCCCAATCACACAGGCCCAAGGCTTGCTATGTAGCACGGAATACCTCATTGGACTGCAGCACTCCACGCGGGCTGAGATACACGCTCCACGTGGGATGGGCAGTATTCGTCCATGAAGATCCAGGCCAACGTTTAGAGATGGAGCAACACTCGGGGAGCAAAGAACTCCAACGAACGGACGCCTACTTTACAAGGATGTATTGCTTTATTCAATGCATGGACACAGAAACAGTTCAACCGCTCGATTACAGACCGCAGTCAATACAGTAAAGAAAGAAATGTGTCTGTTTAATGTAAACTTGCATGGAGCTCGTTTGTCAGCCACTGACTGAATGCTGCTGCTGCATGTCTAAAACGTGGTCTGACGTTACACGCACCACCAGGGATAAGGCCTTGCCTATAAGCATTCCCCAGCTGGCAAAAACCGAACCTCCCTGCCTATTCCTCACCATGGAAGAACGGAACCTACCTTTTTTTTAAAAAAAGAAAGCCACAGCAGCAGCCAACTCGATTTTGGTAGGCCGCTGTCTCCCCCTTGTGTGCTGCATAAAAAATGCACTCCACTAAAAATAGCAATGATCCACGAAATAGAGCGTATGGAGAGAATGAGGCTTCCAGATGAGCCGTCAGGCTATGATAAATTGTATCACACCTGGGCGATATGGATAGATGCCCGGAGCTCACCCCTATTTACCAAGTGGTTACAGACAGGGACATGTGAGTAACACGTTTAAACCACAATCGTAAAGAGAAACAACAATTCCGGAGCCCGCCCCCCCCCCCCTTTTTGTTTTATTTTTTCTTTCTCCCGTGTCATAGATACCTACCCCCCCCTTACCCTCCCCTCATTCCCCTGTTTGTAGACCTTATAAAATATCACAGACAAACATGATATAGTTCAACTCGAAATTGATTTATTAAGTTTCATTGTCAAAGTTAATTTTACATTGCTTTGAGATAAGGCAAAAGTTTCCCCCCCTCCATGAAACCAATAAAACCTATATTGAATAAAATAAAAATGATGCAGTTACCGGTAGTTCTGCAGCTTCTTGGTGGAAATAAAGACCATCTCCCGTCTCCCAGCTGCAGCAGAGACTGACTGAAATGGCTGCCAAGCCCGGTATTAATGCTTCTAAATTGATGACATCACAAAGGAGTGACATCGTCAGCCTTCCAAACACCTGGCTCAATTGCATACAGTATGTATGTATGTATGCATGTATGTGAGTGAGTCTATCTATCTATCTATCTATCTATCTATCTATCTATCTATCTATCTATCTTTATTAATTATGTAGAATATAGATATGGATTATTTCTAAATTACAGATTTTGTAGATATAGATTAAAGATAGATTTAAGATTGTGTGTGTGTGTGTGTGTGTGTGTGTGTGTGTGTGTGTGTGTGTGTGTGTGTGTGTGTATATATAATGTATATATGTAAAAAAAAATATAAAATCTGTAGTTATGTATGTATGTATGTATGGCGGGCGGGCAAAAAAGGCCTGCTGTATGTTTTTAAGTTCTTCGGATGACCATGCCGCTCTAATATTCTCCTTACTAGGGTCTACTAATGCTGGCCCAGGGGAAGGCAATAAAGCCCTATGGGGCCGAAGCCAATTTCCCTTATTTTAGGTTAAAAGTTTCCATCCGTCCCCACTGGAAATGCGGCCGGCCGAAGAGATCCCTCCAACCGACCGACCGACGCACCTTCAGAGACAAACTAGTGCTTGCTTCTAGTGTCATCGCCGGCTTAACCATCCTTTGTAGGGAGCTGACGAGTCCTGCAGTAGCAGCAGCAGCAGGCTCTGCAAGCCTAGGATGCGTGAGCACGGTGCAAGAGGAAGGACTGAGGGTGTGAGGCTGGGCGCGGTTGAGAAGGCGTGGGGCGGGGCTATGGAAAGTTTTAATAGCTCTCCCAGCTGCCTGGGTGCATTGTGGGTGCGCCCAGAGTGCTGGCTGAGCGTGTTGCCTCAAGCCTTGGAAGTGGAGTTGGGCGGGCCGGGCTACAGGTGAAACCCATTTCGGGTTATCGCTTCTCGGCCTTTTGGCTAAGATCAAGTGTAGTATCTGTTCTTATCAGTTTAATATCTGATACGTCCCCTATCTGGGGACCATATATTAAATGGATTTTTAGAACAGGGAGCTGGAAAAAGAGCTTGCTCTGTCCACTCCACGCATTGACCTGGTATTGCAGTACCTCCAGGACCGGTGCACCCCCTTTCCTACAGCAGTTTCCAAAAGCAGAAAAACAAAACCGACGAGCAAGAGGTGCAGCGCAGCTGTGGCGGCGGCTGCTGCTACCACCCAAGCACTTTGATTGACACTCAGCCCGTCTGCTCGCAACATTGTATCCACTGAGCAGCTGCGTCTGCCAGAGTGTGCACAGCACAGGTACAACTGGAAGCAAAACACACACACACACACACACCAGTTCATATGGCAGCCGCACTCTATAGTTCGTACCTACCGCTGCGCTAATAGCCAAGTTGGAAACATCGGGCAGGCACAGCGTATCCTGGCAGCCTGCGTCTGTATGCTCCACGTATTCGGGTCATGGGTGTATGTGCAGGGGGCCCGGAGCCCTAGGGGGCCCATAAAGTCTCTCTTCCCCACATTGTAAACCAATGCTATCAATGACGCTTTATAGTTTGGGGGCCCAGTTCCAGACTTTGTACTGGGGCCCCGCAGCTTCAAGTTACACCTCCGGATCAGGATAATGCTAGGCCATTCCAACCAGCCTGTGTGTGTGACCTGCAGTCGCTGGTAGTCGAAAAGCGGCCGGCCCCGGATGCGCGCTTCAGAGTGGACAGACAGCAGCGGACCCCCAATCACACAGGCCCAAGGCTTGCTATGTAGCACGGAATACCTCATTGGACTGCAGCACTCCACGCGGGCTGAGATACACGCTCCACGTGGGATGGGCAGTATTCGTCCATGAAGATCCAGGCCAACGTTTAGAGATGGAGCAACACTCGGGGAGCAAAGAACTCCAACGAACGGACGCCTACTTTACAAGGATGTATTGCTTTATTCAATGCATGGACACAGAAACAGTTCAACCGCTCGATTACAGACCGCAGTCAATACAGTAAAGAAAGAAATGTGTCTGTTTAATGTAAACTTGCATGGAGCTCGTTTGTCAGCCACTGACTGAATGCTGCTGCTGCATGTCTAAAACGTGGTCTGACGTTACACGCACCACCAGGGATAAGGCCTTGCCTATAAGCATTCCCCAGCTGGCAAAAACCGAACCTCCCTGCCTATTCCTCACCATGGAAGAACGGAACCTACCTTTTTTTTAAAAAAAGAAAGCCACAGCAGCAGCCAACTCGATTTTGGTAGGCCGCTGTCTCCCCCTTGTGTGCTGCATAAAAAATGCACTCCACTAAAAATAGCAATGATCCACGAAATAGAGCGTATGGAGAGAATGAGGCTTCCAGATGAGCCGTCAGGCTATGATAAATTGTATCACACCTGGGCGATATGGATAGATGCCCGGAGCTCACCCCTATTTACCAAGTGGTTACAGACAGGGACATGTGAGTAACACGTTTAAACCACAATCGTAAAGAGAAACAACAATTCCGGAGCCCGCCCCCCCCCCCTTTTTGTTTTATTTTTTCTTTCTCCCGTGTCATAGATACCTACCCCCCCCTTACCCTCCCCTCATTCCCCTGTTTGTAGACCTTATAAAATATCACAGACAAACATGATATAGTTCAACTCGAAATTGATTTATTAAGTTTCATTGTCAAAGTTAATTTTACATTGCTTTGAGATAAGGCAAAAGTTTCCCCCCCTCCATGAAACCAATAAAACCTATATTGAATAAAATAAAAATGATGCAGTTACCGGTAGTTCTGCAGCTTCTTGGTGGAAATAAAGACCATCTCCCGTCTCCCAGCTGCAGCAGAGACTGACTGAAATGGCTGCCAAGCCCGGTATTAATGCTTCTAAATTGATGACATCACAAAGGAGTGACATCGTCAGCCTTCCAAACACCTGGCTCAATTGCATACAGTATGTATGTATGTATGCATGTATGTGAGTGAGTCTATCTATCTATCTATCTATCTATCTATCTATCTATCTATCTATCTATCTATCTATCTATCTTTATTAATTATGTAGAATATAGATATGGATTATTTCTAAATTACAGATTTTGTAGATATAGATTAAAGATAGATTTAAGATTGTGTGTGTGTGTGTGTGTGTGTGTGTGTGTGTGTGTGTGTGTGTGTGTGTGTGTGTATATATAATGTATATATGTAAAAAAAAATATAAAATCTGTAGTTATGTATGTATGTATGTATGGCGGGCGGGCAAAAAAGGCCTGCTGTATGTTTTTAAGTTCTTCGGATGACCATGCCGCTCTAATATTCTCCTTACTAGGGTCTACTAATGCTGGCCCAGGGGAAGGCAATAAAGCCCTATGGGGCCGAAGCCAATTTCCCTTATTTTAGGTTAAAAGTTTCCATCCGTCCCCACTGGAAATGCGGCCGGCCGAAGAGATCCCTCCAACCGACCGACCGACGCACCTTCAGAGACAAACTAGTGCTTGCTTCTAGTGTCATCGCCGGCTTAACCATCCTTTGTAGGGAGCTGACGAGTCCTGCAGTAGCAGCAGCAGCAGGCTCTGCAAGCCTAGGATGCGTGAGCACGGTGCAAGAGGAAGGACTGAGGGTGTGAGGCTGGGCGCGGTTGAGAAGGCGTGGGGCGGGGCTATGGAAAGTTTTAATAGCTCTCCCAGCTGCCTGGGTGCATTGTGGGTGCGCCCAGAGTGCTGGCTGAGCGTGTTGCCTCAAGCCTTGGAAGTGGAGTTGGGCGGGCCGGGCTACAGGTGAAACCCATTTCGGGTTATCGCTTCTCGGCCTTTTGGCTAAGATCAAGTGTAGTATCTGTTCTTATCAGTTTAATATCTGATACGTCCCCTATCTGGGGACCATATATTAAATGGATTTTTAGAACAGGGAGCTGGAAAAAGAGCTTGCTCTGTCCACTCCACGCATTGACCTGGTATTGCAGTACCTCCAGGACCGGTGCACCCCCTTTCCTACAGCAGTTTCCAAAAGCAGAAAAACAAAACCGACGAGCAAGAGGTGCAGCGCAGCTGTGGCGGCGGCTGCTGCTACCACCCAAGCACTTTGATTGACACTCAGCCCGTCTGCTCGCAACATTGTATCCACTGAGCAGCTGCGTCTGCCAGAGTGTGCACAGCACAGGTACAACTGGAAGCAAAACACACACACACACACACACCAGTTCATATGGCAGCCGCACTCTATAGTTCGTACCTACCGCTGCGCTAATAGCCAAGTTGGAAACATCGGGCAGGCACAGCGTATCCTGGCAGCCTGCGTCTGTATGCTCCACGTATTCGGGTCATGGGTGTATGTGCAGGGGGCCCGGAGCCCTAGGGGGCCCATAAAGTCTCTCTTCCCCACATTGTAAACCAATGCTATCAATGACGCTTTATAGTTTGGGGGCCCAGTTCCAGACTTTGTACTGGGGCCCCGCAGCTTCAAGTTACACCTCCGGATCAGGATAATGCTAGGCCATTCCAACCAGCCTGTGTGTGTGACCTGCAGTCGCTGGTAGTCGAAAAGCGGCCGGCCCCGGATGCGCGCTTCAGAGTGGACAGACAGCAGCGGACCCCCAATCACACAGGCCCAAGGCTTGCTATGTAGCACGGAATACCTCATTGGACTGCAGCACTCCACGCGGGCTGAGATACACGCTCCACGTGGGATGGGCAGTATTCGTCCATGAAGATCCAGGCCAACGTTTAGAGATGGAGCAACACTCGGGGAGCAAAGAACTCCAACGAACGGACGCCTACTTTACAAGGATGTATTGCTTTATTCAATGCATGGACACAGAAACAGTTCAACCGCTCGATTACAGACCGCAGTCAATACAGTAAAGAAAGAAATGTGTCTGTTTAATGTAAACTTGCATGGAGCTCGTTTGTCAGCCACTGACTGAATGCTGCTGCTGCATGTCTAAAACGTGGTCTGACGTTACACGCACCACCAGGGATAAGGCCTTGCCTATAAGCATTCCCCAGCTGGCAAAAACCGAACCTCCCTGCCTATTCCTCACCATGGAAGAACGGAACCTACCTTTTTTTTAAAAAAAGAAAGCCACAGCAGCAGCCAACTCGATTTTGGTAGGCCGCTGTCTCCCCCTTGTGTGCTGCATAAAAAATGCACTCCACTAAAAATAGCAATGATCCACGAAATAGAGCGTATGGAGAGAATGAGGCTTCCAGATGAGCCGTCAGGCTATGATAAATTGTATCACACCTGGGCGATATGGATAGATGCCCGGAGCTCACCCCTATTTACCAAGTGGTTACAGACAGGGACATGTGAGTAACACGTTTAAACCACAATCGTAAAGAGAAACAACAATTCCGGAGCCCGCCCCCCCCCCCTTTTTGTTTTATTTTTTCTTTCTCCCGTGTCATAGATACCTACCCCCCCCTTACCCTCCCCTCATTCCCCTGTTTGTAGACCTTATAAAATATCACAGACAAACATGATATAGTTCAACTCGAAATTGATTTATTAAGTTTCATTGTCAAAGTTAATTTTACATTGCTTTGAGATAAGGCAAAAGTTTCCCCCCCTCCATGAAACCAATAAAACCTATATTGAATAAAATAAAAATGATGCAGTTACCGGTAGTTCTGCAGCTTCTTGGTGGAAATAAAGACCATCTCCCGTCTCCCAGCTGCAGCAGAGACTGACTGAAATGGCTGCCAAGCCCGGTATTAATGCTTCTAAATTGATGACATCACAAAGGAGTGACATCGTCAGCCTTCCAAACACCTGGCTCAATTGCATACAGTATGTATGTATGTATGCATGTATGTGAGTGAGTCTATCTATCTATCTATCTATCTATCTATCTATCTATCTATCTATCTATCTATCTATCTTTATTAATTATGTAGAATATAGATATGGATTATTTCTAAATTACAGATTTTGTAGATATAGATTAAAGATAGATTTAAGATTGTGTGTGTGTGTGTGTGTGTGTGTGTGTGTGTGTGTGTGTGTGTGTGTGTGTGTGTATATATAATGTATATATGTAAAAAAAAATATAAAATCTGTAGTTATGTATGTATGTATGTATGGCGGGCGGGCAAAAAAGGCCTGCTGTATGTTTTTAAGTTCTTCGGATGACCATGCCGCTCTAATATTCTCCTTACTAGGGTCTACTAATGCTGGCCCAGGGGAAGGCAATAAAGCCCTATGGGGCCGAAGCCAATTTCCCTTATTTTAGGTTAAAAGTTTCCATCCGTCCCCACTGGAAATGCGGCCGGCCGAAGAGATCCCTCCAACCGACCGACCGACGCACCTTCAGAGACAAACTAGTGCTTGCTTCTAGTGTCATCGCCGGCTTAACCATCCTTTGTAGGGAGCTGACGAGTCCTGCAGTAGCAGCAGCAGCAGGCTCTGCAAGCCTAGGATGCGTGAGCACGGTGCAAGAGGAAGGACTGAGGGTGTGAGGCTGGGCGCGGTTGAGAAGGCGTGGGGCGGGGCTATGGAAAGTTTTAATAGCTCTCCCAGCTGCCTGGGTGCATTGTGGGTGCGCCCAGAGTGCTGGCTGAGCGTGTTGCCTCAAGCCTTGGAAGTGGAGTTGGGCGGGCCGGGCTACAGGTGAAACCCATTTCGGGTTATCGCTTCTCGGCCTTTTGGCTAAGATCTACGTGGTCTGGTCAGAGGTTTCTGAGCCTGTCGTACCCTCGGCCTTGGGGCATCGGTGCTTCGTGCATCTTAAGCCCTTCGCTGCTATTGGGGGCGGACTTGCGAAGATACTTGGGAAGGCGATCGCTCTATTCCTTTGAAGATGTCGGAGAACGTGGCGGCTACCATCCGTTATGCGGAATCCGGTGATCTACGTCTGAAGAATTCTTTCAAGATTGAAATTGCTGATGAAGTGCGGGATAAGGTCTCCCTAAGTTTCTTCGTACGGAGGATCCTGCTGGAAACGTTGAAGATCAAGAGGGAGGATATTCTGGCCCTGCAAGACTCGCCTGGACGGTTTATTCTTACCCTGGAGTCTGAAGCAGCTTGCCAGAGCTGCTTTCGTCAGATTAATGCAAACCTGCACGAGGAGAACCTAAAAGGACTATCTTTTGTGGTGCTTTATTCTGGAGGTGAGAAGCCTCTGGTAGTCCATATGAGCAACCCATATGTGGACTTTAATGATATCACCCGCTTTCTGTGGACCTACTGCTCTGAGGTACGTTTCTCTCATAAGGTGCTGAATTCAGAGCAGTTATGGACTGGCAAATATAAGTTTTTTGTCAAATTCCAGCAGAGCCCGGAGGGAATCGAGGGTTTGAGGCACCCCCCATCAAGCTTTATGATTGGAAGGGATCGGGGTCGTCTCTTTTACCCTGGAATGCCTTTATTCTGCAGAAAGTGTATGGAGTTCGGGCATGTGTATGAAACCTGCAAGGAGGAGGTAGCGGTTTGTAAGAAATGCTACAGGAAAGGGCATGCTACCATGAGCTGTAAGAACACAATCGTCTGTAACATCTGCAAAGTGTCTGGGCATACTTTTAAAGACTGTCCATTGAAAAAAAGCAGCCGATCGTATGCGGATGTGCTCAAAAAACACCCTGTGTTGGAGGGCACATCTAAAGCGCAAGCATCACCAGCTAGCGTTGTCCCTGAAGAACAGCCTGTAAAGGACCTAACTGATGATACCAAAATTCCTGTTGACTGGTCCAAGGTGTCCGATGATCCAGAGGGGGATGCGCCAGGGGCAGGGGGGTCTGAGGTTGAAGCCGCTGAAAGCCCCTCTGCTGCTGCCGAGGGCCCCAACACCGAAGATACAGAGGGCGAGATGGAGTGGGAGGTACAGCGGAAAAGGAAAAAGGCGGCTGACAAAAGACAAGACACTGCAAAGAAGGTGCTGGTAAAATCCAGCTCTTTACAACCGGGGGAAACATCCACTGAGACTTCAGACACCCGCCTCTATAAACCGGTTCCTTCCAGGCTGCAACTACCTGAGCCCCCTGCGGAACCACCCCCTTCTGACCCAACTAACATCAGGTTTTCCGATTCGTCAGAGAACGTCTCGAGCCCTGGAACAGCTGGGATTATGACGGACTCGGACAGCAGTAGTGCCTGACCTCCTAAATGGCCCGCAACATTGGAATCGCCTCACTAAATGTGAGAAGCCTGAGGAGTCCTACAAGAAGGGCTGCCTTGTTTTCTTTTTTGTCCACCATGAACTGTGATATTATATGCCTACAAGAGTGTGGGATTGACTACAGCCCAAACTATGCGGATTTGAGAGAAAGCTGGACTTTGGGACCATCCATATGGTCTGGAGACAATGAGAACAGAGCGACAGGCATCGGAGTTCTGTTTAAGTCCCATGAATTTAAAGTCCATTCCTTTTTACAGGTCGTTCCTGGAAGAGCCCTTCTCCTAAATGTAAGCTTCCGGGGAGTAGAGTTCAGGCTGCTATCTATCTATGCCTCACCATTGAAGGAGGAGCGATCCCAGCTATTTGAGGATCTACAGTACTACCTGCCAGGCTCTTTGCCTTTGATAATCTGTGGCGATTTTAATTGTGTCCTGCCTGGGGAGAAGAGGTGGGGTGCTGAGGCGCCCAGAAAAGACAAGACAGAGAAACAACTTAAGGACCTGTTGGATGACTTCAGACTTAAAGACATTTGGAGAGTACTGCACAAGAGCGATCCAGGATATACCTGGGAGAGCGTGACTTCGAAATCTCGCATCGACTTAATCTGTGGGACAGAACAAGTTATCGCCAGGTCAATGGACTTGGTCTCCAACATATTCTCAGATCACAAGTTAGTACTTGCGCAACTAGAACTGCCTGGCCTCTGTAGAGACAGAGGTGTGTGGAGACTGAACACACAACTGCTAGAAGACCCCAGCATCAGAGAGGAGTTTATTGCTTTCTACAAGAAGCTGAAGAACAGGCAAGACCGCTACACCTCCCTGCTGGACTGGTGGGAGCAAAGCAAAAAGGAGATTAAGCAGTTTTTTGTAAAAGCCAGTATCACCAGGGCAAGAGAGAAAATCAGCTGGCATAGAAGGCTCTGCACCAAGCTGCAGACCTGCTACAAATTGAAGGCCAATGGAGTGGATATGGAAGATATTATTGCCAACACAAAGAGAGAGATTACTAAAGAAATTCACTCCAGAGGTAAAGAACTGATCTATAACTCTAAAGTTAAAACTATGGAGAGCGACGAGAAATGTTCTAGATTTTTTTTCAAGAAAGTTGTTTCCACCAAAGAAATGATTACCGAACTAGAAGGTGAGACATCGTCAGGAGGCATGCTCACCAAAGCAAAAGAGTTTTATCAAGAGCTTTTTGATGAAAATCGCATAGACTGGTCATTTACTGAGGATGCCCTGGGTGCCTTGCAGGGCAAATTAGAGAAAGAAGACCAAGAGACACTTTGCACAGAAGTCACTTTGCCAGAGTTAGATGCTGCTATTAAGAGTCTCTCGTATGGGAAAACCCCTGGTATTGACGGTTTACCGGTTGAATTTTACAGAACATTTTGGGACTTTTTTAGCGTTGATCTGCATGCAGTTTTTAAAGAAGCCTTTAAACGTGAGGTGTTGCCCCTGTCTTGGAGGAGTGGAGTTGTTTCTATTTTGTTCAAGAAGGGAGACCGAACCCGTTTGGAGAATTGGAGACCCATCACGCTGCTGAATGTGGACTATAAGCTAATGTCTAAAGTTTTAGTAAACCGTTTTAAAGGGGTTTTAAATAAAGTCATTAATGCGGACCAAGTGTGCGGAGTACCAGGAAGAGGAATACATGAGCACCTGAATCTCATCCGAGACATCATCTGGTACCAACAAGACAGGAAGCAAAGTGTAGCCTTTTTGTCGCTTGATTTCTAGAAGGCTTTTGACCGTGTCTCACATAGGTTTTTATGGGCGGTTTTAAGAGCAATGCGTTTTCCTGAAAATTTTATCAAACAGATTGCACTCTTATATAAGGACTCTTTTAGCAAAATTTTAATAAATGGCTCATTAACAGAAGAGATCCAGCTGCGTTCAGGGGTCAAGCAAGGCTGCCCCTTGTCACCGATTTTATTCATCTGTGCAATAGAACCCTTATTATCGATGATCCGGAGGGATAAAGTGATTAAAGGTGTGCCAATCCCTGGCGGCCAGGGGAAAGAAGTCAAAGTCCTAGGATACATGGATGACATCTCTATTTGTTGTACCACACCAGCGGCTTTGAGGCGAGCCATAAGAATAACTGAGTTTTTTTGTGAAGCCTCAACTTTCAAGTTGAATGTAAATAAGAGCAGTTGCTTCACCATTGGAGACTGGTCGGATGTGGTCATCCCTAACCTGAAGATGCAGTCAGATGGAATCACGATCTTAGGTGTAGTATTTGACAAACAAAACGAAGGAGTCCAAAGCTGGGAAGCTGTCAGAGAGAAGATACAGAAAAAGATCGACTTCTGGAAGCTCAGGAAGCTGACCCTAGAAGGGAAAGTATTAATTATTAAGGCCCTCTTGCTCCCCATCATGCTGTACCTGAGTATTGTTTTCCCCCCAAATGAAGTCACCACAAAGAAGCTGCAGAGAATGCTATTCCAGTTTGTGTGGAGCTCAAAGTTTGAGAAGCTCAGTAGGCAAATTATGTACAAGTCGCATGGCCTCGGAGGTAAGAACGTTCCAGAGATTAAGTTATTTTTGCACTCAAAATTTTTTAGCCTCTGTTTTAAAACCATGTCCTTAGATAACACCTGGTCCTACTTTTTAAGGTACGCGGCCGGACATGTTTTTAGGAAGCGGAAATGGGTGTCATTTCCACTGACCTCTCCGGTTTTAATATTCTCGCCTAAACAATATGTCGTCTTAGAGAGGATAATAAGACTGTACTGCCTGGATTCTCTCCGC